>NW_027196994.1:0-71958 GCF_038502225.1 Cherax quadricarinatus | reverse complement strand
TTTTTCATTTATCCACACCAATAACAGTTTCTCAACATCTTCTAACACTAGCAGTCGCTCTTTCATAATCACAGTTGTACTTTTTGCAAGAACAGCTTCCTTGATTGCCGTTTTCCTGGTCACTACAGTAGAGATGGTTGATTGGGGTTTACTCTACAACCTGGCCAGCTCCAACACACGCACTCCACTTTTGTACTTTGCAATTATCTCTCTCTTCATTTCAATAGTCATTAGCACCTTTTTTCTCGAAGGGTTGGCAATAGAAGCTTTCTTGTGGCCCATGGTGACTTATTTTGCAGAAACAAGCACAAAAACAGCAGTGATAATATAGAATGTACTGAATGTATCCTTAGATGCGCGAACACTGCCTGGCTTGTAAATACTGGCACACACGGGGCAGTTCAGGTCACATGTGGGCACATGTCTCGTATGAATTGCATCGAATACCGGGTTTTCGATCGGATACCAAGGCGATATTTTTGCGTTAAAATGCATAGAATACTGGGTTTATTGGACACTGATGCCATCGAATACCGGAGGTCCACTGTATATATATATATATATATATATATATATATATATATATATATATATATATATATATATATATATATATATATATATATATATATATATATATATATATATATATATATTTATATATTTATATATTTATATATATATATATATATATATATATATATATATATATATATATATATATATATATATATATATATATAACAGTGGTCCCTCGCTTCTTGTAGTTCTCAACAATCGTAAATTTCGCCAATCATAGGGGAATTTTCGTATAAACATGGACCTGCTTTTCATAGGTAGACTCACGATTAGTAGTTCGTCCCGGACGCGTATGCATGGTGTGAGCCGGGGCGGCCTCCCTACCCAGCCAGTATGGCATTGTTTACCAGTGAGTGAAGGTCCCCTCAAGTGCTCCTACGAAATATTTCATAATATTCCTCTCATTTTAGTGGTTGCAAGTACTAAATAAGCTACCATGGCTCCAAAGAAAGCTCTTAGTGCCAAGCCTGTGGTAAAGAAGGTGAGAAATATGTACAGTGACAAAGTCTTGGGCCATTTTAGGGAAGTGTTAAAGAGACGCCAGAAACAGAGCTCTCTCCACAGTTACTTTGCGAGACAGGACTAGAGTGATTCTCAAGGTGGTCCTAGTGGCATTAAGAAACAGAGAAGAGAAGCAACCCAAGAGAAGCAATTGGTACCTGAGGTGTTGCTGGAAGGGGATTCTGCTTCCAAACTGTAAACAATCCAATCTCTCTCCTTCTCCAGTCTCCCATACACTAAGAAGAATTTCTAGTAAAGGTAAGTGTTATGCTGTTAATGTTTCATTCATCATTTCCCATTGTTTTGTTTATGTACTACATGTATATTTCATGTAAAATTTTTTTTTGTTTTAATACTTCTGGGTGTCAGGAATGGATTAATTGTATTTACATTATTTCTTATGGGGAAAATTGATTCGCAAATCGTATATTTCGTTTATAGTAGCTCCTCCAGGAACGGATTAATTACGGAAAACGAGGGACCACTGTATATATGCATGTATATATATGTATATATATATTATATATATATATATATATATATATATATATATATATATATATATATATATATATATATGTATATATATATATATATATATGTATATAGGAGCGATTGGTGGAATGATGATGTAAAGAGAGTAGTAAGGGAGAAAAAGTTAGCATATGAGAAGTTTTTACAAAGTAGAAGTGATGCAAGGAGGGAAGAGTATATGGAGAAAAAGAGAGAAGTTAAGAGAGTGGTGAAGCAATGTAAAAAGAGAGCAAATGAGAGAGTGGGTGAGATGTTATCAACAAATTTTGTTGAAAATAAGAAAAAGTTTTGGAGTGAGATTAACAAGTTAAGAAAGCCTAGAGAACAAATGGATTTGTCAGTTAAAAATAGGAGAGGAGAGTTATTAAATGGAGAGTTAGAGGTATTGGGAAGATGGAAGGAATATTTTGAGGAATTGTTAAATGTTGATGAAGATAGGGAAGCTGTGATTTCGTGTATAGGGCAAGGAGGAATAACATCTTGTAGGAGTGAGGAAGAGCCAGTTGTGAGTGTGGGGGAAGTTCGTGAGGCAGTAGGTAAAATGAAAGGGGGTAAGGCAGCCGGGATTGATGGGATAAAGATAGAAATGTTAAAAGCAGGTGGGGATATAGTTTTGGAGTGGTTGGTGCAATTATTTAATAAATGTATGGAAGAGGGTAAGGTACCTAGGGATTGGCAGAGAGCATGCATAGTTCCTTTGTATAAAGGCAAAGGGGATAAAAGAGAGTGCAAAAATTATAGGGGGATAAGTCTGTTGAGTGTACCTGGTAAAGTGTATGGTAGAGTTATAATTGAAAGAATTAAGAGTAAGACGGAGAATAGGATAGCAGATGAACAAGGAGGCTTTAGGAAAGGTAGGGGGTGTGTGGACCAGGTGTTTACAGTGAAACATATAAGTGAACAGTATTTAGATAAGGCTAAAGAGGTCTTTGTGGCATTTATGGATTTGGAAAAGGCGTATGACAGGGTGGATAGGGGGGCAATGTGGCAGATGTTGCAAGTGTATGGTGTAGGAGGTAGGTTACTGAAAGCAGTGAAGAGTTTTTACGAGGATAGTGAGGCTCAAGTTAGAGTATGTAGGAAAGAGGGAAATTTTTTCCCAGTAAAAGTAGGCCTTAGACAAGGATGTGTGATGTCACCGTGGTTGTTTAATATATTTATAGATGGGGTTGTAAGAGAAGTAAATGCGAGGGTCTTGGCAAGAGGCGTGGAGTTAAAAGATAAAGAATCACACACAAAGTGGGAGTTGTCACAGCTGCTCTTTGCTGATGACACTGTGCTCTTGGGAGATTCTGAAGAGAAGTTGCAGAGATTGGTGGATGAATTTGGTAGGGTGTGCAAAAGAAGAAAATTAAAGGTGAATACAGGAAAGAGTAAGGTTATGAGGATAACAAAAAGATTAGGTGATGAAAGATTGAATATCAGATTGGAGGGAGAGAGTATGGAGGAGGTGAACGTATTCAGATATTTGGGAGTGGACGTGTCAGCGGATGGGTCTATGAAAGATGAGGTGAATCATAGAATTGATGAGGGAAAAAGAGTGAGTGGTGCACTTAGGAGTCTGTGGAGACAAAGAACTTTGTCCTTGGAGGCAAAGAGGGGAATGTATGAGAGTATAGTTTTACCAACGCTCTTATATGGGTGTGAAGCGTGGGTGATGAATGTTGCAGCGAGGAGAAGGCTGGAGGCAGTGGAGATGTCATGTCTGAGGGCAATGTGTGGTGTGAATATAATGCAGAGAATTCGTAGTTTGGAAGTTAGGAGGAGGTGCGGGATTACCAAAACTGTTGTCCAGAGGGCTGAGGAAGGGTTGTTGAGGTGGTTCGGACATGTAGAGAGAATGGAGCGAAACAGAATGACTTCAAGAGTGTATCAGTCTGTAGTGGAAGGAAGGCGGGGTAGGGGTCGGCCTAGGAAGGGTTGGAGGGAGGGGGTAAAGGAGGTTTTGTGTGCGAGGGGCTTGGACTTCCAGCAGGCATGCGTGAGCGTGTTTGATAGGAGTGAATGGAGACAAATGGTTTTTAATACTTGACGTGCTGTTGGAGTGTGAGCAAAGTAACATTTATGAAGGGATTCAGGGAAACCGGCAGGCCGGACTTGAGTCCTGGAGATGGGAAGTACAGTGCCTGCACTCTGAAGGATGGGTGTTAATGTTGCAGTTTAAAAACTGTAGTGTAAAGCACCCTTCTGGCAAGACAGTGATGGAGTGAATGATGGTGAAAGTTTTTCTTTTTCGGGCCACCCTGCCTTGGTGGGAATCGGCCGGTGTGATAATAAAAAAAAAAAAAAAAAAAATATATATATATATATATATATATATATATATATATATATATATATATATAGTTTGACCGCAATGAACTTTATCGCAAATTTTACAAGGAATCTTATAGGCACATCAATCAGCATTTTGGGGGGAATTCATTTTTTAAATCTTTGTTACTGTATCAAGATTTTTGAATACAACTTTAATATTAAAAGTCTTAAGAAGAGAAGGCATATCAACCAAGTTTTCATGGTAAGGGAGAACCAACATATTTTTAGTTGAATAAGGCTGGTTGTCCCTTTTTGGATTGTAAAAAGTATTTCTAGCAACTTTAAAAGATTTACCAATTACATTTCTTGGGTATTTTAAATCATTACCTGTTTCATAAATTTTGGATATTTCCTCATCTATGAAATCAGGACTACAAATTCGTAAAGCTCTCAAAAACATTGATGAGAAAACAGACGGTTTAACTCTATCTTGATGCGAGGAATAATAGTGGACATAGGAACAGTTATTTGTAGGTTTTCTGTAAATTTTAAATTTGATTTCATTATTACCCTTAATAATTAAAACATCTAGAAAAGGCAATGAGTTATGTTCTTCGAACTCAACAGTAAAGTTTATAGAATGGGCTAAGGTATTTAATTTTCCAAGGAAATGGTGTATATCTACATTTTTGGGCATAAGACACAAAATATCATCAACATATCTGAACCATTTAGCTACATTAGGGAGGATTGTGTTAAGCAGCCTTGTTTCAAAAAATTCCATGTATAGGTTACTAAGAACAGGTGAAAGAGGATTTCCCATTGCCATACCAAACTTCTGAGTGTAAAACTTACCATTAAATTCAAATTTTGCATCAACAATGCAAAGTTTAATAAGTTTAATGATTTGGTAAACACGAGGAAATTAAATCTTCATCAGAGTACAAAACAAATTCTGGCCACAAAATAGAGCGAAACACCAACGTCAAAGACCTGGGAGTGATCATGTCGGAGGATCTCACCTTCAAGGACCATAACATTGTATCAATCGCATCTGCTAGAAAAATGGCAGGATGGATAAGTAAGTAAGTAAGTAAGTAAGTAAGTAAGTAAATTTATTCAGGTATACACAAATACAGTTACATAGAATTATCATACATAGCAGCATATGTGTAGAGAACCTAGGATAACCCAAAAAAGTCAGACAGAGTGACTTATTTCCATTGGGGTCCTTTTACCTTATTATTATACTATAAAGGTTATAATATTTTCTTATTATTCTACAATGAAGATAACATCTTATTATCATACTAAAAAGACTATCTACTACACGAGGGTCATTAAGACTATCTACAATACGAGGGTCATTACTAGGGATAAGGTAAAATTTACACGTATTTTAGCTAAAAAATAGAAAATCATTCCCCTCCCTTTCTGTAGCTTCATTCATCAGACACTTTTTGGCAGTCTTCTTGAACTAGTTCATGCTATCACTGACTTTGGCATGTGCGGGTAGTCTGTTCCATTCCTTTATTGCTGTACAATAAAAGGTGTTTGACGCCTGGCCACTGACTGTGGGTACTACAAAGGCACAGTCTCGGCTGAGTGGTTGAGGGGAGTAGACGTGTGCTGGGGATCTGGACCTACTAATTCACAGGCCTACCCATTTCTCCCGACTGATAAGTCATCATTAAAACTCCTACTGTTGGAAGACAGCTTCAGTGTTGTGAGAACTCTTATGTGCGAGCTGTGACTAAGGATATACCTAGTCAAACACTGGAAATAGTTTTCCTTTTTGCAAAGGCCCTCACAGGCCTCTGCTTCCCCTCTGCCTTTCATTTGACCTCAGCCTTTCGCCTCTATCAACATACAGTGTAGAGGCGAATTTTGCTAGTCCACTGCTACTCGTGCCTCTCAAAATGCTCACAACTCATCGCTTTACCAACCTGAGGAATAACGACGAGTGTGCAGTCCTACGTGAGTTGGTAACCCAGGTGTCCACACACTGAAAATTCGTCTTTCACTCCAAGACACGTGTGCTAGAAGTTCTGCAAGTTTGGAGTGAGTAACAATCTGTACGAGTATTGCAGTGTTTGGTAACTCTTGAGAAGTCTGCCTCAGCCTGTGACCTTGAGCGAGGCACTGCATCACCTGCCTGAGACTTTCGCCCATATTGACTATGTGAAGAAAGGCGAATGTGCGTGCTCAGTTACCCCTGCTGTTCTCCTGTATCCCCAACTCTCCTCCTTTAAACTCAGCCGTTCGCCTCTATCAACGACGTGCAGTGTAGAGGTGTATTTTGCTGCCCCGCTGGTACTCGAATATGTGAGTTCCGCAAGTGCTGCAGATTTGTTGTAACTATTTGCATGAGTGGATTACGCTGACTTAGGACATTGTGCTACCATCAGTACCTACGTAGGCTTAAAATGAGTGAGGAATGTCTGGCCTGCTGGGTGACCTTGAAAATGGCACTATAAGACCCGCATGCCACTTACACCCATACTGCGTGTGTCTAGTGAGGTGAATGTCCCTTCCTCGACTTTCCTATTCACCGGTATCCCTTAACTCGTCGCCATTATCTACATATGGGATAAGGGCGAGTTTAGCTGATCCAGGCCAAACAGCGCTCCAAGCCAGCCAGTGAAGGCCAAGGCTACATCTGTTCTGAATCCCAGAATGCCTTTGTGAACGTTCTACAGTGTTCCGGCCGTACCTTCGGTGTTGTGAGAACTAGTTCTTATGTAGTGAAAATTTGTCTGTCATTCCAAGACACGTGTGCTAGATGTGTTAAGTGCTGCGGGTTTGGAGTAATTAACAAGTAGTACAGGGTTGGTAACTCTCGAGACGACTGTGGGCCCAGTGAATGACCTTGAAAATTGCACTGCGACCTGCAGGCCACTACACCCATATTGCCTGTGTCTAGCGAGGTGAATATCCTTTCCTTGTCCCTTCTCCTTCCTCGATTTGGAACTCAGCCATTCGCCTCTATTTGCTTGTGGTCTAGAGGCGGTTTTTTGCCAGACCACATGGGTGCTTGAGTGCCCGTGTCCTCTGTGCCGCACTCCGCTCATCTTGCGAGTGTCTCCTGTGTGCCTGCCTGCCTGCTGCAAGCAGGTGTCCGGGTGGTTGGCGCGGGCTTGGCGAGCACAGTCAAGCAAGCTTGAGGGCAGCACTAAAAGCTAGCCAGAACAAGCTAAGGCAGCCTGCAGTTATAGCTGTCCTAGGGCCCAGCATGTCTGTATACGTTCTGCAGTGCTGCTGGCATACCAGTGTTTCCTGTAGTGGCTTGAGAACAATTTGACGAGCATTGCAGTGCTGACATTTTGAGTGGGACATGCCAGAGGTTCACTTATAAACATAGTAAGCTTGTGGTGATTGGCTTGTACACAGTGAACATTCATCTGTCATACGTGTGCTAGAAGTGTTAAGTGCTGCTTTCCCCAACAGTTAATTGTCATTTGTAAGCCTGTATTAAGACTTTAAAAGGCTCAGAGTGTACTTCAGTGTAGTGACTCCTTACATTTGATAAATCAGTGTAATACATGCTCTGCTCAGTGTAACTGAACTATTAAATACGGTTACATAATTAAGTTGCTTGTCCTAGTGTCATTGCTGTGTTTTCTAATACATTTTCTCGTTCAGACTGAAACTTTACTGCTAAATTCCCAGTAATATTTCAAATTGCAGTGTTCATCTGTGGTGTGAGTGTGTAACTTATGCTTTGTATTTTTACTGTGAACAAGCTTACTGCTGCATAATGTTCAGTTTCATGAATACTTTCTCTCTTGAGTAATTCGGTTACCTTTCAACTGTGTTAAGCAAGAGTCAGCCTGTTAACATCTATGTTCCTTGCCATCTCATCTAGTGGGTCTAGCGCCTAGTTAAAATTGTAATAGTAACAATTTGCAATCATTATACTTCTAGTTATACATTGTGTAAATTGTTTTAGACTATTTGATCAACTGGATTGTAGTGTTTAACTTCTGATACACCAATTTAATGACTGCAGACACGCACTGACACATAATAAACACATTAAAACGCTGGTAACTCCAGAAGCTGGGCCTAGTGTGTGACCTTGAGAAGTTCAGTGTGTTTATTACGACCAGCGGTGTACCACTCTCACCTATATTTACATCAACAAAAGTGTATTCTAAGTGATAAAGTGTACACTTGGTGTACTTGGTAACACTTGTCATACATAGTAACGCGTGTGTAAGTGAGATTGTTTAGGTACTGGTTCATCTATCTACAGCTGCACACTTATGCTTGCATACATGTATAACATAGTAACGTGTGAGTTACCCAGGATGGACCAAGGAAGTCGACCAGAGTGATTTATCTCATTGTCATTGTAACATTACCTAGTTTTTTTTTTTTTTTTTTTTTTTTTGTTTTTTTTTTTTTTTTTTTTTTTTTTTTTTTTTTTTTTAATACTGTTTACAATCTATGGTTGGGGTAAGAGGTTGTCTTCAGCATTCATTGTGATGTCTGCTATATTATTATTTCAGTGAGGTACATTAGGTGGCAGTAGCCTGAACTAACTCAAGTGGAAGTTATCATTGAATTTGAACCTCTTGTTTAATGTGATGTATGTCAGAATTCTAATTTTATGCTCAATATTACCTACTTTGTCTCTCTCTCTCTCTCTCTCTCTCTCTCTCTCTCTCTCTCTCTCTCTCTCTCTCTCTCTCTCTTTTCATCTTTGTAATTTGTGATAAGGTGTAAGACCTCGCCTGTACCATCCATTATATCATTATATGTACCATATTATTAACACACATACAAGAGGTCTCTGAGTGTGTTTTTGGTGGGGTGTGTGTCGTATTGAGTGGTGGTGGTCTGGGTTGAGTATGGTTGGAGGTGTTCATTGAACTTGAGCACTTGTGTCTTGTGATCTATTTTGGACTTCTGACTTTGTAGTGAATATTTGCTCTTGCATAAGCTATAAGGGAAAGATAAGCGAGGAATTCTTGTGTTGTGAGTCTTACACCAGATATCATCACTGGCAAACATGGCAACTGTCATAGAGGAACCTATTTCTGCAGGTGATGGAAATGATGATAGCTTCCAGACCTTTAAAAGTAAACAAAAGAGAAAAAGTGAGAAAGGGCTAGAGCGTCGACGTAGTCAGACTCACTTGACTCGTACACAATGTGATACTAAACGTCCTTGGTGCACAGAGGCTGCAAGAAGTCTTTCTTCAAAGGAAGAATGTGTTAAGCTGAACTTCCCTGACAACACCCCGCTGCCTGCTAAGTGTGCATGGCTAATGGAAGCTGTAAACAAGCATCCTAACTCAAGGATCCAATTTAGGAAAAACACACACAACTTTGTGTTTGTGGAACAGAATAAAGAGCTGATCAATGATCTACTTAGTACACCTTATGGGGATATTAAGCTGCTCCGACCTCCATCAGACACTCACCACTTTAAAAAATGGGTCAGTATCATAATCTTTGGATACCCTCTCTGCATGGACCCATCCCATCTGACTCTAAGTGAGCATATCATCAAGCCTAAAAGACTTAAAGGAAAATCCCAAATTATTGCCAGTTGGGTAGGTCCTGTGCCCCTCCCCCGGAATATCTGGGTGCATGGTTTACGTTTCCTAAACATCGAAGTGTACCTACCCCCTAAACGTAGGTGTTACAAATGCCAGCACTATGGCCATGTTGCAGTAGACTGTGGAATACTACATTCTTGGTGTGGTAAGTGTGCTGGGAAACATTCCACTAGAGAATGCACAGTAGGCCCTGACAGCCGAAAATTTAAGTGTATTAACTGTAAAGAAGTTGGGGTTACAGTTTCCCACAAGGACTGCAGTCAGAACCCAAACAACCTTCGATGTAAACCTGATAACAGTCCTTTAATGGTAACTGAGGATGGGGCCATCCAGTCTACCACAGCCAGATCTGAGACTGAACCTCTGCAAAGTGTGCAAGAACCCCACCTCACTGCAAAGGATTCTGGTGATACCAGAATGCCATCACACACACCAGCTGTGGAGGAGCTAGCCATCCCTGCTAGCACATATGGAACTACTGGTCTGCCACTACAGATACCTATGGCTACACCTGAATATGGGGATGAGTTTGTCATTTCTCCCAATACACACAACTACAACAGTCAGACGGACACCACACAGGTAACCTCCCTGGAAATTGGAGATGAGTCAGATGCACAGGACCTACCTGCAATGAATGATGAAACAGAGAACACTAATGTAACCATGGTACCTGTTAAGGTGATAGGTGTTAAAGAAAGCACTAACCCAGAAGTGCCATCCTCCGGAGAGGCATTGGATTCGCCTGACCTTCCTCATATTATAACAACTTTCCAGAAAAAAATTGAGCATCTTGAACAGATCCTGACAAGTTTAATAAATATATGTAATCAGGATGATGCTCTTGAGCATGGTGATGATGTCAAAAGTGCAGCAATCTCCGTTCAGCTTCCAGCAATTTGTGAGAAAGAAGCCCATAACTCTTGCCTTCAAGACTTGCCTTATCACTGGCTGCCAAAATGCCGAAAAATGCTTAAAAATAAAGGTCCTGAAGATAAAGACGTACAAACTATGCTAT
Organism: Cherax quadricarinatus; assembly: GCF_038502225.1. Classification (NCBI taxonomy): domain Eukaryota; kingdom Metazoa; phylum Arthropoda; class Malacostraca; order Decapoda; family Parastacidae; genus Cherax; species Cherax quadricarinatus. Next base: position 61,504 of record NW_027196994.1, on the reverse strand, counting down.
TTGCTCTTAAGTATCTGCACACTGTAGTCAAAGCATAATAGTTTTACCATCTTATGAGCAAGAGATTGTAATAACTCACTACAATGGATACATTACAAATCTTTTCATGGAACATTGCTTCCATCAGGAAGCGGTTGCCTGACTTACATCATATTAGTGCAACCAAGAATATTGATGTCATCTGTTTGCAGGAATGTAGATTGAAAGATGGAGCACCTCCACCAAACTTGCCTGGATATGCAGCTTATAACCTAAGGTCAACCAACTGTTGTGTGATGTATGTCAGAAAGAGCTTGCCACATTCACTCCTTTCCTTGCAGAGTCGAGTTAACATGCAGTATCATGGTGTCAAAGTATATGCAGGCGATTTTTCCATAAACATTTTTAATCTCTATGCCCCAGCGAACCAGCTTCGACCTGATGCTTTACCAGATCGCATCAATAGTGAACCTACCATCATTCTTGGAGATTTTAATGCCAGACATAAGAATATTGGTGGGTCTATAACAAACACCAATGGAACTAAACTAGTGAGATTGCTAAATGAGCATGATAATGTTCGAATTGTGGGCACTACTGAGCCTACTCACATATATGGTGGCATACTAGATCTGTGTCTTGGATTTAATACATCATATACGATGCATGACTCTGTCATAGTTGATGATCTTCTATCTGATCACTTCCCAAGACTAACAACTGTCAATCTTGATCACATCTCCAGCAATCAAGGAGCTAAATACAGAAGGAGGAAACTTATTCTCAAACCAGAACACAGAGACAACTTTATTAACCACTTGGATCAATGGTATAAGAATTACGAGCCCATTGGCACACAAAAATTTAATGATGATTTAATTACCACTATTGAGAGTGTTCTCACAGATCAAGTGGGCAGGAATAGGAAACAAAAACCCTCCACTATAAATAACAATAAAAACCAATGTAAATACTATAATGATCCACAGCTGCGCAATCTAACACATGCAGCTAGGAGGATTGGTAAAGCATACCGTGAATGTAGAACCCCAGACCTGCTCAGAACGTTCCAAGCTGCACTAACAAATGCAAGGAATAGAAAGGAAGAACTTAGGCAACAGGAATGGGAACAGTTTGTTAGTGGATTAAATAGGTCCACCCCTTTGAGTTTGGCTTGGAAAGGTATAAATAAAATAACCAGGAAAAAGACTGGCAATGTTGCTCATCCCTTTCCTCTTGAAAAAGCAAATGACCTCATAAATGACTGGTCCAAAACATCCAGGCATGAAAGCCTTCCATCTCATATTAGAAAAAATTTAGAGAGTACTTCTGAAGAAATGTTGAAACTGATTAATTTTATGAGCCAAAATATTGATGAGAGTGATTGCCTCTTTACCGAGTATGAATTAGATAATGCATTAACCAAAGGTCGATCAACTGCTCCTGGAGAGGATGGTATAACCTATGATATTCTCAGAACTCTAAGGCACGTGCCTGATAACCCTTTGTTGGCACTGTATAATCTCAGTTACATTGAGGGCGTTCTTCCTACTTCCTGGACCAATAGTCTCATTGTGCCTATCCCTAAGCCCCAACAGCCTGATACATTTAGGCCGATCTCCTTAACTAGTTGTCTTTGTAAAACTTTTGAAAGAATGATGCTTAACAGACTGTACTACAGAATCAGACATCAACTTTCCCCCTACCTCTATGGGTTCATGAAAGGTAAAAGTGTGCAGAACTGTATTTCCACCTTTCTCACTGCACACACCTCTACTAGTTTTACCACTTTTCTTGATCTAAAATCTGCATTTGATATTGCGAACAGAACCGTTATACTACATGAACTAGCCAAAATGAATATTGGTGGTAGCTTACTCTGCTGGATAATAGGATACCTGTCAAATAGAGTATCCTCTGTCCTTTACCAAGGCTTCAGAAGTGATTCTAAAGAAATGTCTTTAGGTACACCGCAGGGAGGAGTTCTTAGTCCCATGCTATTTAATATTCTGATTAATGCTCTCCTAAATGCTCTACCTGCCTCACCTAAACATATAGCTATAAGCTATGCTGATGATATCATGATCCATACAACAGGGCATAAGAAGATGAATACCATTCTTAATGAAGTTCAAGCAATTTGTAATCGACTAGGCCTCATAATATCTTCCTCTAAAACAAAGATATTAACAAGCAAACGACATCCCCCACCCATCTATTTGCAGGGTGAAATCATTAGCTACGTTAAAACTTACAGATATCTTGGTGTAGATGTACCCTTTAACAAATCCACTATACCACAACTAAACAAGAAATGTAAAGCTAGGCTAAATGCTCTCAAAGCTGTTGCTGGCTACAATCCCAACTATGGTGCTAATGTGAGAATCGTGAGAATGATGTACATAGCCTATGTTAGGTCCTTAATTGATTATGCTGCTCCCATGTTGATATTAGCTAGAGAAAGTTCTCTCCGACCCTTGGAGTTAATGCAAAATGAAGCTCTCAGGATTATTCTTGGCTGTCCCAGATCTACAAAAGTTCTTAACATGAGGAAGGAGCTTGGTATTTCTAGTATCAGTGATAGGATTGTTGAAATTAACACTGTACTCGGTATTAGAATGTTGAGAAACGAACCAGACACTGTCACAGTGAATCTTACCAAGTGTCTAGAGGTAAATACACACAGATCTAAATGGATTGTGAAAACGTGCAATTGCATTAAGTTTTATAACCTGCATGAACTGTATCACTGTAGGCAACAAGAGCATTTCACCCCTCCATGGAAGATGTGTTCATTTAATATCACATACCTACAAGTCCCTCCCAAGAAGCTCATTGCTAGTAATCCCTTCCTTAAATCTCTTGTTAGAGCAACTGCTCAAGAAGAAATTTCTCACCTAGCTGGTAGTAATAAGTTATCACAAGTTATATACACTGATGGATCTAAACAGGAGTCTTCTGGCAGGGCTGCATCTGCTCTTGTTGCCACCTCCCTAGTTAAGAACGATAATAAATTTGTTGAGTTAGGCATAAGAATTAACAACTGGGCGTCTACACTGCAAACTGAATTGTTTGCAATCCTAATGGCGCTAAAGCTAACCTATGACACTGAGCTTGACTCTATCATCATTACTGATTCTATGTCATCATTGAAGGCTCTTGGCTCATATAATGACTCCAACAACATGCTCATTGGGGAAGCCAGGTATAGATACTCAAAAATTAGGGACAAAGGAATTAATGTACAATTGCTATGGATCCCATCACACATTGGATTACTCCTTCATGATAAAGTTGATATGTTAGCCAAGAAGAGTATCCAGAAGGAGAATGTAGAATATAACTTTGGTATAACTGTGTCTAGCATTAGGAATAATATTAGGAGAGAAGTAAATAATGAAAATGATTGTTATAGGAATGCAGTTAGAAGCCTGAGTAGATCTATAACCCACTATGATAACATGAACGTAGATAAGTATGTTTATGGAGCAACTTGCAATGTGAACAGACTGACTGATGTTGTAGTGGCCAGGCTTAGGCTTGGTTACAAGTACTTCTGGCAGTTTGGGAGACACACAGATGATGATCAAACTAAATGTAAATTATGTGATCAGGCATATGGTCACTCTCTTGAACACTATGTGCTTAATTGTCCACTTATTGAGGAATACAGAGACAGACAGTATAATAACCTATGTGACATGTCAAGATATCTTATTAATGAAAATAAGATACCAGATATACTAAGCAAATTTCCTAAATTTGCTTGTAACAGATAAGTGAACTATAGATATGTAGATATAAATCCATATGTATTCCTGTTAACCCTTTGGGGCCTAGTTCCTAGGCCTTTTGTGTATCCATATGCTCTCGCGCTACCGTCCACAGGATGGATATGGGGTGCACAATAAACTAGCCACTTCGGTGGCAAAATCTAATCTCTTTATGTTATTCAAAGTAGTGATATGTGTGTGAGGAAACAGTTGGAGGCAGAAGCTGAGCGTTGAGTGGGTAGTGTTGTGTGGGCGATGTTACTGCATGGCGGAACACTGTCCTGCCGCAGCCCCCCCCCCGCTCACTACACACCTTAAGCTGTTTCATACTCAGATGTGTTAATTCATACTCAGGGGTGTTAATGTTGCAGTTTAAAAACTGTAGTGTAAAGCACCCTTCTGGCAAGACAGTGATGGAGTGAATGATGGTGAAAGTTTTTCTTTTTCGGGCCACCCTGCCTTGGTGGGAATCGGCCAGTGTGATAATAATAAAATAAATGTGCATACTGCATAGCATTCCACTACCACTACTTAAGAGTGGAATGCCATCTCCTGTCTATAGCACAAGACTATTATTTATATGCATTTAGTTAGTTTAATATGTTTATTATGCACCACATACCCATCCTGTGGGCGGTAGTCAAAAGACTACAGAGGTACATAATTGGTCCACACACACATGCACACACACACACATACACACACACACACACACACACACACACACACACACACACACACACTCACACACACACACACACACACACACACACACACACACACACACACACACACACACACACACACACACACACACACACACACACACACACACACACACACACACACACACACACACACACACACACACACACACACACACACACACAGAGCCCATGGTTCACCCAAAGGTGCAAGGAGGCAAAAACCAAGTGTGCTAGGGAATGGAAGAAATATAGAAGGCAAAGGACCCAGGAGAATAAGGAGAGCAGTCGTAGAGCCAGAAACGAATATGCACAGATAAGAAGGGAGGCCCAACGACAATATGAAAACGACATAGCAGCGAAAGCCAAATCTGACCCGAAGCTGTTATACAGCCACATCAGGAGGAAAACAACAGTCAAGGACCAGGTAATCAGGCTAAGGAAGGAAGGAGGAGAGACAACAAGAAATGACCGTGAAGTATGTGAGGAACTCAACAAGAGATTCAAAGAAGTGTTCACAGAGGAGACAGAAGGGGCTCCAGAAAGACGGAGAGGTGGGGCACACCACCAAGTGCTGGACACAGTACACACAACCGAGGAAGAAGTGAAGAGGCTTCTGAGTGAGCTAGATACCTCAAAGGCAATGGGGCCAGATAACATCTCTCCATGGGTCCTGAGAGAGGGAGCAGAGGCGCTATGTGTAACCCTAACAACAATATTCAATACATCTATCGAAACAGGGAGATTGCCTGAGGCATGGAAGACAGCAAATGTAGTCCCAATCTTTAAAAAAGGAGACAGACATGAAGCACTAAACTACAGACCAGTGTCACTGACATGTATAGTATGCAAAGTCATGGAGAAGATTATCAGGAGAAGAGTGGTGGAACACCTAGAAAGGAATGATCTCATCAACAGCAGCCAACATGGTTTTAGGGAGGGAAATCCTGTGTCACAAACCTACTGGAGTTGTATGACATGGTGACAGCAGTAAGACAAGAGAGAGAGGGGTGGGTGGATTGCATTTTCTTGGACTGCAAGAAGGCGTTTGACACAGTTCCACACAAGAGATTAGTGCAAAAACTGGAGGACCAAGCAGGGATAACAGGGAAGGCACTACAATGGATCAGGGAATACTTGTCAGGAAGACAGCAGCGAGTCATGGTACGTGGCGAGGTGTCAGAGTGGGCACCTGTGACCAGCGGGGTCCCACAGGGGTCAGTCCTAGGACCAGTGCTGTTTCTGGTATTTGTGAACGACATGACGGAAGGAATAGACTCCGAGGTGTCCCTGTTTGCAGATGACGTGAAGTTGATGAGAAGAATTCATTCGATCGAAGACCAGGCAGAACTACAAAGGGATCTGGACAGGCTGCAGACCTGGTCCAGCAATTGGCTCCTGGAGTTCAATCCCACCAAGTGCAAAGTCATGAAGATTGGGGAAGGGCAAAGAAGACCGCAGACGGAGTACAGTCTAGGGGGCCAGAGACTACAAACCTCACTCAAGGAAAAAGATCTTGGGGTGAGTATAACACCAGGCACATCTCCTGAAGCGCACATCAACCAAATAACTGCTGCAGCATATGGGCGCCTGGCAAACCTCAGAACAGCATTCCGACATCTTAATAAGGAATCGTTCAGGACCCTGTACACCGTGTACGTTAGGCCCATATTGGAGTATGCGGCACCAGTTTGGAACCCACACCTAGCCAAGCATGTAAAGAAACTAGAGAAAGTGCAAAGGTTTGCAACAAGACTAGTCCCAGAGCTAAGAGGTATGTCCTACGAGGAGAGGTTAAGGGAAATCAACCTGACGACACTGGAGGACAGGAGAGATAGGGGGGACATGATAACGACTTACAAAATACTGAGAGGAATTGACAAGGTGGACAAAGACAGGATGTTCCAGAGATTGGACACAGTAACAAGGGGACACAGTTGGAAGTTGAAGACACAGATGAATCACAGGGATGTTAGGAAGTATTTCTTCAGCCACAGAGTAGTCAGGAAGTGGAATAGTTTGGGAAGCGATGTAGTGGAGGCAGGATCCATACATAGCTTTAAGCAGAGGTACGATAAAGCTCATGGTTCAGGGAGAGTGACCTAGTAGCGACCAGTGAAGAGGCGGGGCCAGGAGCTTGGACTCGACCCCTGCAACCTCAACTAGGTGAGTACAACTAGGTGAGTACACACACACACACACACACACACACACACACACACACACACACAGCTAGAAAAATGACAGGATGGATAATGAGAACCTTCAAAACTAGGGAGGCCAAGCCCATGATGACACTCTTCAGGTTACTTGTTCTATCTAGGCTGGAATATTGCTGCACACTAACAGCACCTTTCAAGGCAGGTGAAATTGCCGACCTAGAAAATGTACAGAGAACTTTCACGGCACGCATAACGGAGATAAAACACCTCAATTATTGGGAGCGCTTGAGGTTCCTAAACCTGTATTCCCTGGAATGCAGGAGGGAGAGATACATGATTATATACACCTGGAAAATCCTAGAGGGACTAGTACCGAACTTGCACACGAAAATCACTCACTACGAAAGCAAAAGACTTGGCAGACGATGCACCATCCCCCCAATGAAAAGCAGGGGTGTCACTAGCACGTTAAGAGACCATACAATAAGTGTCAGGGGCCTGAGACTGTTCAACTGCCTCCCAGCACACATAAGGGGGATTACCAATAGACCCCTGGCAGTCTTCAAGCTGGCACTGGACAAGCACCTAAAGTCAGTTCCGGATCAGCCGGGCTGTGGCTCGTACGTTGGTTTGCATGCAGCTAGCAGCAACAGCCTGGTTGATCAGGCTCTGATCCACCAGGAGGCCTGGTTACAGACCGGGCCGCGGGGGCGTTGACCCCCGGAACTCTCTCCAGGTAAACTCCAGGTCCAGGTATTAGTGACATGAGTAATCAGTAATAATGTGAAAGTCATTAACGCAACTCATAGTGCCACCGTTTGTTGTGTTGGGGGGTGTTGCAACCCTTGAATGGGTTACAATGTATATGATGCATATGTATATAATGTATATTATCTTTCTTTCAACACACCGGCCGTATCCCACCGAGGCGGGGTGGCCCAAAAGGAAAAACGAAAGTTTCTCCTTTTACATTTAGTAATATATACAGGAGAAGAGGTTACTAGCCCCTTGCTCCCGGCATTTTAGTCGCCTCTTACAACACGCATGGCTTACGGAGGAAGAATTCTGTTCCACTTCCCCATGGAGATAAGAGGAAATAAACAAGAATAAGAACTAGAAAGAAAATAGAAGAAAACCCAGAGGGGTGTGTATATATGTGCTTGTACATGTATGTGTAGTGGGACCTAAGTGTAAGTAGAAGTAGCAAGACGTACCTGAAAACTTGCATGTTCATGAGACAGAAAAAAGGACACCAGCAATCCTACCATCATGTAAAACAATTACAGGCTTTCGTTTTACACTCACTTGGCAGGACGGTAGTACCTCCCTGGGCGGTTGCTGTCTACCAACCTACTACCTAGGAATGTATATTATCTTTTCATATAATTTTATATTCCTTATATTTGCGATAATAGCTAAATCGTAAATATATGACTTTATATTATTATTTATCTTAGTTACTTTTGTTAGGTAGGATGTAACATATTATTATGTGCTCATAGTTCAAGTTTTGTTTGTCTAACTACTGTAATTATCGCTCTTGGCTCGTTACTCTGCCGCCTTCTGTTGCTGGGCAGCAACTGTCCACGGAGCTTTCACGTGATCGAGTGGGGGTGATCTCAACTCGCCTGAAGTATTCAGTCTGGTCTAGACTCTCTTGGTGGTTGGACGTATTTCTGACAAGTGCCTAACTCCTCCTTATTGGCCCTTGTTGGAAAATCATCTCTGTAGCTTTATTGTTAGTTCTGGAGACTGTGTTCACAGAACATTGTATAGACTTAGTAATTTTCTACGTTGTACTGAGGTTGTGTGTTGCCTAGACACTCTGAGCAACTCAGGTCATGAGCTGTAGCTTTTGACCTAATTTGTACTGGTATCTGTGTATTGTCACAGTCGGGGATTTTCTTATGCTGAACTTAGATTCAGTAGTATGGGAGTTGTGTGACTTTTGTGGAGGATCTGCTGATGGTCCCTACTTAGTGTCGTTATATTATCTCCTTGTTCCTGATTCTGTGTCACTTTTGCTTATTATATTGCTATTGGGCTTAGCATTCTTTTTATTGTTCAAGCAGACTGTTCTGATTGCCAGTTGGTCGAGAAGTTGGTTTATGTAAGGACTTTGTCAGTCACTTGTTTAAGTCTAGTCGAGTCTTGAGACATTGCGAACTACTTAGAGCACTTACACACATACACAAAAACTTATTTGTATATTGTATTATTAAATGTTATTTTACCAGACGGTACTTAAGACATAAATGCGATATGTGCTATCAGCACAATAATACTGTACACGAGAGAAGTGATTAATATTATTTTGATTACTGTGATTAATTTAATTTAATTTAATTTGATATACGCCAAGACAACTTAATTATTAATAAATTTATTAAATTTTAATTTCTCTAGTTAGTAGCCTACCAGTTGTAATCCTGAAGCACTATTAATTCTTATTGAATTCTAATGGATAATTGGACCAGGATACTGACTACTTGTTACGAAAACCCAGTAACAGGCTGGATGCTAGAAGGGCAGTACTTTCTAGTATTCACTGGAGATCTCTAAGCTTTTTAGAAATCACGTTTTTGTAACAATGTGACGAGTGGTTATCGGAGTGGGTGCATGTGACGAGTGGGTGTCGGAGTGGGTGCATATGATGAGTGGTTGCCGGAGTAGGTGCATATGAAGAGTGGGGGTCGGAGTGGTTGCATTTGACGAGTGGGGGTCGGAGTTTTTGCATGTGATGATTGGTTGTCTTACTGGGTGCATATGACGAGTGGGTGCATGTGATGAGTGGGTGCATGTGACGAGTGGGTGTCGGAGTGGGTGCATGTGACGAGCGGTTGTCGGAGTGGGCACATGTGATGTGTGGGTGTTGGAGTGGGTGCATGTGATGAGTGGTTGTCGGAGTGGGTGCATGTAACGAGTGGTTGTGGGAGTGGGTGCATATGATGAGTGGATGTTGGAGTAGGTGCATGTGACGAGTGGGAGTGGAGTGGGTGCATGTGACGATTGGTTGTCAGTGGGTGCATGTGACGAGTGCTTGTGGGAGTGGGTGTATGTGACGAGAGGGTGTCAGAGTGGGTACATGTGACAAGTGGGTGTCGAAGTGGGTGTATATGACGAGAGGGCGTTAGAGTGGGTACATGTGACGAATGGGTGTCGGAGTGGGTGTATGTGATGAGTGGGTGTCAGAGTGGGTGCGTGTAATGAGTGGTTGTCAGACTGGGTGCATGTGACGAGTGGGTTTCGGAGTGGGTGCGTATGACGAGTGGGTGTCAGAGTGGGTGCATGTGATGAGTGGGTGTCGGAGTGGGTGCACGTGATGAGTGGATGTCGGAGTGGGTGCATGTGACAAGTAGGTGTCGGAGTGGGTGTATGTGACGAGTAGTAGCATGTGACAAGTGGGTGTCGTAAGGGGTGCATGTGATGAATGGGTGTCGGAGTAGGTGCTTGTGATGAGTGGATGTCGGAGTGGGTGCATGTGACAAGTAGGTGTTGGAGTGGGTGCATGTGACGAGTGGGTGTCGGAGTGGGTGCATGTGACGAGTGGGTGTCGGAATTGGTGCAGGTCATTAGTAGGACTCGGAGTGGGTGCATGTGACGAGTGGGTGTCGGAGTAGGTGCATGTGATGAGTGGGTGTCGGAGAGGGTGCACGAGACGAGTGGTTGTCTGAGTTGGTGCATCTGACAAATGGGTGCATTTGACTAGTGGGTGTCAGAGTGGGTGCATATGACGAGTGGGTGTATGAGTGGGTGCATTTGATGAGTGGGTGTCTGAGTGGGTGCATGTAACAAGTGGTTGTCGTAGTGGGGGCATTTGACGAGTGGGTGTGGGAGTGGGTGCATGTGACGAGTGGGTGTCGGAGAGAGTGCATATGACGAGTGGGTGTCTGAGTGGGTGCATGTGACGAGTGCGTGTCGGAGTGGGTGCATGCGACGAGTGGGTGTCAGAGTGGGTGCATGTGACAAGTGGGTGTCGGGGTGGATGCATGAGACAAGTGGGTGTCGGAGTGGGTGCATGTAACGAGTGGGTGTTGGAGTGGGTGCATGTGACGAGTGGTTGTCAGAGTGGGTGCATGTGACGAGTGGGTTTCGGAGTGGGTGCATGTGACGAGTGGATGTCGGAGTAGGTGCATGTGACGAGTGGGAGTGGAGTGGGTGCATGTGACGGGTGGGTGTCGGAGTGGGTGCATGTGACGAGTCGGTGTCGGAGTGGGTGCATGCGACGAGTGGGTGTCGGAGTGGGTGCATGTGACAAGTGGGTGTCGGAGTGGATGCATGAGACAAGTGGGTGTCGGAGTGGGTGCATGTGACAAGTGGGTGTCGGAGTGGATGCATGTAACGAGTGGGTGTTGGAGTGGGTGCATGTGACGAGTGGCTGTCAGAGTGGGTGCATGTAACGAGTGGGTGTTGGAGTGGGTGCATGTGACGAGTGGTTGTCGGAGTGGGTGCATGTAACGAGTGGGTGTTGGAGTGGGTGCATGTGACGAGTGGATGTCGGAGTAGGTGCATGTGACGAGTGGGAGTGGAGTGGGTGCATGTGACGGGTGGGTGTCGGAGTGGGTGCATGTGACGAGTGGTTGTCAGGGTGGGTGCATGCGACGAGTGGTTGTCGGAGTGGGTGCATGTGACGAGTGGGTGTTGGAGTGGTTGTATGTGACGAGAGGGTGTCAAAGTGAGTACATGAGATGAGTGGGTGTCGGAGTGGGTGTATGTGATTAGTGGGTGTCAGAGTGACTGCATGTAACGAGTGGTTGTCGGAGTGGGTGCATCTGACTAGTGGGTGCATTTGATGAGTGGGTGTCGGAGTGGGTGCATGTGAAAAGTTGTTGTCGTTGTGGGTGCATTTGACTAGTGGGTGTCGGAGTGGGTGCATGTGACGAGTGGGTGTCGGAGAGGGTGCATATGACGAGTGGGTGTCGGAGTGGGTGCATGTGACAAGTGGGTGTCGGAGTGGGTGCATGAGACAAGTGGGTGTCGGAGTGGGTGCATGTGACGAGTGGGTGTCGGAGTGGATGCATATGATGAGTGGTTGTTGGAGTGGGTGTCAGAGTGGGTGCATGTGACGAGTGGTTGCCGGAGTGCGTGCATGTGACGAGTGGGTTTCGGAGTGGGTGCATGTAACGAGTGGGTGTTGGAGTGGGTGCATGTGACAAGTGGTTGTTGGAGTGGGTGCATGTGACGAGTGGGTTTCGGAGTGGGTGCATGTGACGAGTGGATGTCGGAGTAGGTGCATGTGACGAGTGGGAGTGGAGTGGGTGCATGTGACGGGTGGTTGTCAGAGTGGGTGCATGCGACGAGTGGTTGTCAGAGCGGGTGCATGTGACGAGTGGGTGTTGGAGTGGTTGAATGTGACTAGAGGGTGTCAAAGTGGGTACATGAGATGAGTGGGTATCGGAGTGGGTGTATGTGATGAGTGGGTGTCAGAGTGACTGCATGTAACGAGTGGTTGTCGGAGTGGGTGCATGTGACAAGTTGTTGTCGTAGTGGGTGCATTTGACGAGTTGGTGTCGGAGTGGGTGCATGTGACGAGTGGGTGTCGGAGTGGGTGCATGTGACGAGTGGGTGTCGGAGTGGGTGCATATGATGAATGGTTGTCGGAGTGGGTGCATGTGATGAGTGGGTGTCTGAGTGGGTGCATGTGACGAGTGGGTGTCGGAGTGGGTGCATGTGACGAGTGGGTGTCGGAGTGGGTGCATGTGACGAGTGGGTGTCGGAGTGGGTGCATGTGATGAGTGGGTGTCGGAGTTGGTGCATGTAACGAGTGGGTGTTGGAGTGGGTGTATGTGACGAGTGGGTTTCGGAGTGGGTGCCTGGAGTTTACCTGGAGAGAGTTCCGGGGGTCAACGCCCCCGCGGCCCGGTCTGAGACCAGGCCTCCTGGTGGATCAGAGCCTGATCAACCAGGCTGTTGCTGCTGGCTGCACGCAAACCAACATACGAGCCACAGCCCGGCTGATCCGGAACTGACTTTAGGTGCTTGTCCAGTGCCAGCTTGAAGACTGCCAGGGGTCTGTTGGTAATCCCCCTTATGTGTGCTGGGAGGCAGTTGAACAGTCTCGGGCCCCTGACACTTATTGTATGGTCTCTTAACGTGCTAGTGACACCCCTGCTTTTCATTGGGGGGATGGTGCATCGTCTGCCAAGTCTTTTGCTTTCGTAGTGGGTGATTTTCGTGTGCAAGTTCGGTACTAGTCCCTCTTGGATTTTCCAGGTGTATATAATCATGTATCTCTCCCTCCTGCGTTCCAGGGAATACAGGTTTAGGAACCTCAAGCGCTCCCAATAATTGAGGTGTTTTATCTCCGTTATGCGCGCCGTGAAAGTTCTCTGTATATTTTCTAGGTCGGCAATTTCACCTGCCTTGAAAGGTGCTGTTAGTGTGCAGCAATATTCCAGCCTAGATAGAACAAGTGACCTGAAGAGTGTCATCATGGGCTTGGCCTCCCTAGTTTTGAAGGTTCTCATTATCCATCCTGTCATTTTTCTAGCAGATGCGATTGATACAATGTTATGGTCCTTGAAGGTGAGATCCTCCGACATGATCACTCCCAGGTCTTTGACGTTGGTGTTTCGCTCTATTTTGTGGCCAGAATTTGTTTTGTACTCTGATGAAGATTTAATTTCCTCATGTTTACCATATCTGAGTAATTGAAATTTCTCATCGTTGAACTTCATATTGTTTTCTGCAGCCCACTGAAAGATTTGGTTGATGTCTGCCTGGAGCTTTGCAGTGTCTGCAATGGAAGACACTGTCATGCAGATTCGGGTGTCATCTGCAAAGGAAGACACGGTGCTGTGGCTGACATCCTTGTCTATGTCGGATATAAGGATGAGGAACAAGATGGGAGCGAGTACTGTGCCTTGTGGAACAGAGCTTTTCACCGTAGCTGCCTCGGACTTTACTCTGTTGACGACTACTCTCTGTGTTCTGTTAGTGAGGAAATTATAGATCCATCGACCGACTTTTCCTGTTATTCCTTTAGCACGCATTTTGTGCGCTATTACGCCATGGTCACACTTGTCGAAGGCTTTTGCATGTGACTAGTGGATGTCGGCGTAGGTGCATGTGACGAGTGGGAGTGGAGAGGTTGCATGTGACGAGTGGTTGTCGGAGTGGGTGCATGTGAGGAGTGGTTGTCAGTGTGGGTGCATGTGATGAGTGGTTGTCGAAGTGGGTGCATGTGACAAGTGGGTGTTGGAGTGGGTGTATGTGACGAGAAGGTGTCAAAGTGGGTACATGTGATGAGTGGGTGTCAGAGTGACTGCATGTAACGAGTGGTTGTCGGAGTGGGTGCAACTGACGAGTGGGTGTCAGAGTGCATGTGACGAGTGGTTGTCTGAGTGGGTGCATGTGATGAGTGGGTGTTGGAGTGGGTGCATATGACGAGTGGGTGTCAGAGTGGGTGTATGTGATGAGTTGGTGTCGGAATGGGTGCATGTGACGAGTGGATGTCAAAGTGGTTGCGTTTAACGAGTGGGTGTCGGAGTGGGTGCATGTGACGAGTGGGTGCATGTGACGAGTGGGTGTCGTAAAGGGTGCATGTTGCGAGTGGGTGTCGGAGTGGGTGCATGTGACGAATGGGTGTCGGAGTGGGTGCATATGACGAGTGGGTGCCGGAGTGGGTGCAGGTGATGAGTGGGTGTCGGAATGGGTGCATGTGACGAGTAGGTGTCGGAGTGGGTGCATGTGACGAGTGGGTGTCGGAGAGGGTGCATCTGACGAGTGGGTGCATTTAATTAGTGGGCGTCGGAGTGGGTGCATATGACGAGTGGGAGTCGGAGTGGGTGCATGAGATGAGTGGGTGTCTGAGTGGGTGCATGTGACAAGTGGTTGTCGTTGTGGGTGCCTGTGGCGAGTTGGTGTCGAGTGGGTGCATGTGACAAGTGGGTGTCAGAGTGGGTGCATGTGACAAGTGGGTGTCAGAGTGGTTGCATGTGACAAGTGGGTGTCAGAGTGGGTGCATGTGACAAGTGAGTGTCGGAGTGGGTGCATTTGACGAGTGGGTGTCGGAGATTGTGTATATGACGAGTACGTGTCGGAGTGGGTGCATGTGACAAGTTGGTGTCGGAGTAGGTGCATGTGACAAGTGGGTGTCAGAGTGGGTGCATGTGACAAGTGAGTGTCGGAGTGGGTGCATTTGACGAGTGGGTGTCGGAGTACGTGCATGTGACGAGTGGGTGTCGGAGTGGGTGCATGTGACGAGTGGGTGTCGGAGTGGGTGCATGTGACAAGTTGTTGTCATAGTGGGTGCATGTGACGAGTGGGTGTCGGAGTGGGTGCATGTGACGAGTGGGTGTCGGAGAGGGTGCATATGACGAGTGGGTGTCTGAGTGGGTGCATGTGACGAGTGGGTGTCGGAGTGGGTGCATGTGACAAGTGGGTGTCGGAGTGGGTGCATGTGACGAGTGGGTGTCGGAGTGGGTGCATGTGACGAGTGGTTGCCGGAGTGGGTGCATGTGACGAGTGGTTGCCGGAGTGGGTGCATGTGACGAGTGGTTGCCGGAGTGGGTGCATGTGACGAGTGGTTGCCGGAGTGGGTGCATGTGACGAGTGGGTGTCGGAGTTGGTGCATGTAACGAGTGGGTGTTGGAGTGGGTGCATGTGACGAGTGGGTTTCGGAGTGGGTGCATGTGACTAGTGGATGTCGGCGTAGGTGCATGTGACGAGTGAGAGTGGAGAGGGTGCATGTGACGAGTGGTTGTCGGAGTGGGTGCATGTGAGGAGTGGTTGTCAGAGTGGGTGCATGTGACGAGTGGTTGTCGAAGTGGGTGCATATGACGAGTGGGTGTTGGAGTGGGTGTATGTGACGAGAGGGTGTCAAAGTGGGTACATGTGATGAGTGGGTGTCAGAGTGACTGCATGTAACGAGTGGTTGTCGGAGTGGGTGCATCTGACGAGTGGGAGTCAGAGTGCATGTGACGAGTGGTTGTCTGAGTGGGTGCATGTCATGAGTGGGTGTCGGAGTGGGTGCATATGACGAGTGGGTGTTAGAGTGGGTGCATGTGATGAGTTGGTGTCGGAATGGGTGCATGTGACGAGTGGATGTCAAAGTGGTTGCGTTTAACGAGTGGGTGTCGGAGTGGGTGTATGTGACGAGTGGGTGTCGGAGTGGGTGCATGTGACGAGTGGGTGTCGTAAAGGGTGCATGTGATGAGTGGGTGTTGGAGTGGGTGCATGTGACGAATGGGTGTCAGAGTGGGTGCATATGACGAGTGGGTGCCGGAGTGGGTACAGGTGATGAGTGGGTGTCGGAGTGGGTGCATGTGACGAGTGGGTGTCGGAGTGGGTGCATGTGACGAGTGGGTGTCGGAGAGGGTGCATCTGACGAGTGGGTGCATTTAATTAGTGGGTGTCGGAGTGGGTGCATATGACGAGTGGGAGTCGGAGTGGGTGCATGAGATGAGTGGGTGTCTGAGTGGGTGCATGTGACAAGTGGTTGTCGTAGTGGGTGCCTGTGGCGAGTTGGTGTCGGAGTGGGTGCATGTGACGAGTGGGTGTCGGAGTGGGTGCATGTGACAAGTGGGTGTCAGAGTGGGTGCATGTGACAAGTGGGTGTTAGAGTGGGTGCATGTGACAAGTGAGTGTCGGAGTGGGTGCATTTGACGAGTGGGTGTCGGAGTGGGTGCATTTGACGAGTGGGTGTCGGAGAGTGTGTATATGACGAGTTCGTGTCGGAGTGGGTGCATGTGACAAGTGGGTGTCAGAGTGGGTGCATGTGACAAGTGAGTGTCGGAGTGGGTGCATTTGACGAGTGGGTGTCGGAGTGGGTGCATGTGACGAGTGGGTGTCGGAGTGGGTGCATGTGACGAGTGGGTGTCGGAGTGGGTGCATGTGACAAGTGGGTGTCAGAGTGGGAGCATGTGACAAGTGAGTGTCGGAGTGGGTGCATTTGACGAGTGGGGGTCGGAGTGGGTGCTTGTGACGATTGATTGTCGGAGTGGGTGCATGTGACGAGTGGGTGTCGGAGTGGGTGCATGTGACAAGTGGGTGTCAGAGTGGGAGCATGTGACAAGTGGGTTTCGGAGTGGGTGCATTTGACGAGTGGGTGTCGGAGTGGGTGCATGTGATGAGCGGGGTTCCACCATGTTAATTAGCCGATGCTGTTTCTTGTATATGAATGAAATGACAGAATGGATAGGACAGAGGAACCCCTGTTCACAGATCACTCTAAATTATGAGAAGTATACAAGCAGACATGGACTAGGAAAACCTACAATGGTTCTGGACAGGCTGCAGGTCTGGTCTGACAAGTGGCTGATGGAGTTTATCCCCAACAAGTGCAAAGGTATGAAGTTTTGGGAAAAGCAAAGACAGCAGATGGACCAAAGGCTCAGGAAACATAGACTGTAAACTTCACTCAGAGAAAACCTTGGGGTGAGTATTGTACCGAGCATATCTCCTAAGGCTCATATCAACCAAATAACTGCTGCAACAAATGAGAGTCTGGCAAATCTAAGTAAGGAGTCACTGACGATACAATATACCATGTACATCAGGCGCATACTAAAGTCTACAGCACCAGTATGGAACCCACACCTGGTCAAGCATATAGCTACAGCAGAGTCAGCAAGATGTACCATCATCCAACTGTGTTTCCTCAGAGTTGCAGGGTGTGAGCTTGTTAGTAATGTATGGAATGTTAGACAATATATCTCATCTTTGAGTGTTGATCTAAAGCTTCTCAGAGATTAGTGCAGCTAACTGATTAATCAGAAAGTTAAGAGTTTCTTGTTTGCATCATTCTTCAGGAAGTTCTGCTAGTTGTGTGGCACTGCATTTGTGCCTGGTACTCTAACTTTAATGTCCTTCCCACACTTCTATCTTGTATTAACATCCAGTTGTTTTACACGGTATATTCCAGTTTGAACCTAGTTACTGTAGACAAGTGAATGAGGTTCTCTGTCCTTATTGTGTCTGTTATCAGCATGGACTACTAGTTTCTTTGGTGCAAATTGAGATACATATAGTGATGCCTTAGAAGAAGTTTTTTTATTTGATTGTATAATTGTGGAATCAACGAAGATCTCGACTAGGGCAAGCAAAGACTGGCAATGAATATTGATGACAATATTTTTTAGGACTCTAAAAACATAAGAACATAAGAAAGAAGGAACACTACAGCAGGCCTACTGACCCATGTGGAGCAGGTCCATACCCCTCCCCCCCAGATAAGCCCAATGACCCACCCAGTCTGGTCACCTCCACTCAAGGAAGAAGCACGGCACCAGACCCAGCAGCACAAGCTAGTCAGGTCTAACTCACACCCACCAACACCAACTCATGTATTTATCTAACCTTTTTTCAAAACTGCACAAGGTTTTAACCTCAATAACTGTACTCGGGAGTTTGTTTCACTCATCCACAACTCTATTTCCAAACCAGTGTTTTCCTATATCATTCCTGAATCTTAATTTTTCCAACTTGAAACCAATGCTGCGAATCCTGTCTTGGCTGGAAATTTTCACCACGTTACTTTACATCTCCTTTATTTATTCCTGTTTTCCATTTATACACATCGATTATATCATCCCTAATTCTACGCCTTTCAAGAGAGTGCAGATTCAGGGCCCTCAGTCTATCCTCATAAGGAAGATTTCTGATACATGGGATCATCTTTGTCAACCTCCTCTGTACGTTTTCCAGAGCATTTATATCCATTCTGTAATACGGTGACCAGAACTGAGCAGCATAGTCTAAATGAGGCCTAACCAAGGATATATAGAGTTGAACAACAACCTGAGGGCTTCTATTATTTATACTTCTAGATATGAAGCCAAGAATTCTGTTAGCTTTATTGCGAACACTAATGCACTGTTGTCTTGGTTTTAGATTACTGCTAACCAGAACTTCTAAATCCTTTTCACAATCAGTAGTATTAAGATCTACATTATTTAGTTTATATGTGGCATGGTTATTTAACTGTCCAACATTTAGAACTTTGCATTTGTCAATATTAAACTGCATCTGCCACTTCTTCGACCATTGCAGCAGTCTATTCAAATCATCCTGGAATGCTCTAGTGTCCTCATTAGAATGAATTGGACGGCCTATTTTGGTGTCATCAGCAAGTTTGCTTATGTCGCTATTTATTCCCTCATCTATGGAGTTTATGTAAATTGTGAACAACAACGGGCCCATCACTGACCCCTGAGGAACATCGCTTGTGATGTGCCCCCATTCTGATTTCTCCCCATTTATGCAAACTCTCTGCTGTCTATTTGTCAGCCATGCTTCTACCCAGGAAAAAATTTCTCCTCCTATTCCGTGTGTCTTAAGTTTCCTCAATAACCTCTGGTGTGGAACTCTATCGAAAGCCTTACTGAAGTCCAAATACACAATATCATATTCATTACCATGATCTACTTCCTCAAACACCTTAGTGAAAAAAGTTAGTAAATTAGTATGACAGGAACACCCCTTTGTAAAACGGTGTTGAGATTAATTAATCAATCTGTGCCTGTCAAGATGGCTATGAATTGCTTCGGCAATTATTGATTCCATAAATTTTCCCACTATGCAGGTAAGGCTTATTGGTCTATAGTTCGAAGCCAAGGACCTGTCACCTGCCTTGTAAATAGGTATTACATTTGCCATTTTCCACTTATCAGGCACTTTTCCAGTTTGTAGTGATATGTTCAAAAGATTAGCCAAAGGTATGCTAAGTTCCTCTTTACATTCCTTTAACACCTTTGCAAACAGTTCATCAGGTCCTGGGGATTTGTTAGGTTTTAGTTTCTCTATTTTTCTGAGGAACATGTTACTAGTTACCGCAATTGTACATAGTTTATTATCATCCTGTTCTACATAATCTATTATTTCAGGAATATCGCTAGTATTTTCCTGGGTGAAAACTGAGAGGAAGTAGGTACTGAGAATTTTGCACATATCCTTATCACTGTCAGTGATCTGACCAGAGTTACTCTTAAGTGGGCCAATCTTGTCCCTAATCTTACTTCTGTACCTGAAAGAACCCTTTAGGGTTAGTCTTTGAATCCCTTGCGACCTTAGCCTCATAATCCCTTTTTGCTTTTTTTATTCCTTTTTTTTATTTCTCTCTGTAACTGAATATATTGATTTCTTAACTGCCGGTCCCCTCTTTCGATATGCGTATATATACCTCTCTTTTGACCATTGAGATGATTTAATCTATTGTTCATGCATTTGGGATCATTTTTGTTAGATCTAATTTCCCTACTCGAAACAAAAGTTGTCTGGGCAGCTAGAACTATGCTCTGAAAAACGTCATATTGGCAACCAAGATCACCTACCTGACCCATAGTCAGGACATTCCAATTTAGCCCACCCAAGTAATTTTTCAGAACCATGAAGTCGGCCAAGCGAAAATCTGGGACAGAGATTTGATTGCAGTTATCTGAATAATTCCATGATATATTGAAACTAAGCGATTTGTGGTCACTTTCCCCAAGCTCATCATTAACCTCAAGATTATTAATTAGTGAATCTTTGTTGGCAAGAACAAAGTCAAGCCTTAAAGGGCTATTAACCCAGAATAACCCAGCCTAGGTTATTTACATTTAAGCCTAGATTTTTAGATTTTGCCACCGAGGTGGCTAGTTTATTGTGCACTTCATATCCATACTGTGGACGGTAGCGCAAGAGCAAATGGATACACAAAGGCCTAGGAACTAGGCCCCAAAGGGTTAATAGGAATACATATGGATTTATATCTACAAATCTATAGTTCACTTATCTGTTACAAGCAAATTTAGGAAATTTGTTTAGTATATCTGGTATCTTATTTTCATTAATAAGATATCTTGACATATCACATACTGTCTCTGTATTCCTCAATAAGTGGACAATTAAGCACATAGTGTTCAAGACAGTGACAATATGTCTGATCACATAATTTACATTTAGTTTGATCATCTGTGTGTCTCCCAGTCTGCCAGAAGTACTTGTAACCAAGCCTACGCCTGGCCACTACAACATCAGTCAGTACTTGTAACCAAGCCTAATCCCAGCCACTACAACATCATTCAGTACTTGAACCAAGCCTAAGCCTGGCCACTACAACATCAGTCAGTCTGTTCACATTGCACGTTGCTCCATAAACATACTTATCTATGTTCATGTTATCATAGTGGGTTATAGATCTACTCAGGCTTCTAATTGCATTCCTATAACAATCATTTTCATTATTTACTTCTCTCCTAATATTATTCCTAATGCTAGACACAGATATACCAAAGTTTTATTCTACATTCTCCTTCTGGGTACTCTTCTTGGCTAACATATCAACTTTATCATGAAGGAGTAGTCCAATGTGTGATGGGATCCATAGCAATTGTACATTAATTTCTTTGTCCCTGATTTTTCAGTATCTGTACCTGGCTACTCCAATGAGCATGTTGTTGGAGTCATTATATGAGTCAAGAGCCTTCAATGATGACATAGAATCAGTAATGATTCCATGTCATCACAGTTCAGTTTGCAATGTAGACGCCCAGTTGTTAATTCTTATGCCTAGTTCAACAAGTTTATTATCGTTATTAACTAGGGAGGTGGCAACAAGAGCAGATGCAGCCCTGCCAGAACACTCTTGTTTAGATCCATCAGTGTATATAACTTGTGATAACTTTTCCACCAAAAATGACTCGGTTAACTATTTACTGCTAGATGGGCAGGAGCATTATCATTATAATCATGGGGAGCGTTAAACCCATAGGGATTATACAGCGCCTGTGGTGGGAATGGAAGGTACTTAGGCATAATTCAGGGAACTAGAGGACAGATCCAATTTCCTAGATCAAGAGCCCCTCACCAGCGTCAAGGAACCTCTCTTGAGGGGATGAGCTGGAGCAGCATGTGTAAGATTTATCCATTACCTCTGTAACTTGCCATGATTGTGACCAGATCTACCTGGAGTTCATTACCTTTGTAACTAGTTCAGCTATCATAACTTTGGGGTCCAGTCACTGGACCCATTATGTACCTTTGTAATCTTTTGACTACTGCACACAGGATGGGTATGGGGTGCATAATAAAGATATTAAACTAAAGTGTGTGTGTGTGTGTGTGTGTGTGTGTGTGTGTGTGTGTGTGTGTGTGTGTGTGTGTGTGTGTGTGTGTGTGTGTGTGTCTGTCTGTCTGTGTGTGTCTGTGTGTGTACTCACCTATTTGTGGTTGCGTGCATGTGTGTGTGTGAGTGTGTACTCACCTAGTTGTACTCACCTAGTTGAGGTTGCGGGGGTCGAGTCCGAGCTCCTGGAACCGCCTCTTCACTGATCGCTACTAGGTCACTCTCCCTGAGCCGTGAGCTTTATCATACCTCTGCTTAAAGCTATGTATGGATCCTGCCTCCACTACATCGCTTCCCAAACTATTCCTACTTACTGACTACTCTGTGGCTGAAGAAATACTTCCTAACATCCCTGTGATTCATCTGTGTCTTCAGCTTCCAACTGTGTCCCCTTGTTACTGTGTCCAATCTCTGGAACATCCTGTCTTTGTCCACCTTGTCAATTCCTCTCAGTATTTTGTATGTCGTTATCATGTCCCCCCTATCTCTCCTGTCCTCCAGTGTCGTCAGGTTGATTTCCCTTAACCTCTCCTCGTAGGACATACCTCTTAGCTCTGGGACTAGTCTTGTTGCAAACCTTTGCACTTTCTCTAGTTTCTTCACGTGCTTGGCTAGGTGTGGGTTCCAAACTGGTGCCGCATACTCCAATATGGGCCTAACATACACGGTGTACAGGGTCCTGAATGATTCCTTATTAAGATGTCGGAATGCTGTTCTGAGGTTTGCTAGGCGCCCATATGCTGCAGCAGTTATTTGGTTGATGTGCGCTTCAGGAGATGTGCCTGGTGTTATACTCACCCCAAGATCTTTTTCCTTGAGTGAGGTTTGTAGTCTCTGACCCCCTAGACTGTACTCCGTCTGCGGCCTTCTTTGCCCTTCCCCAATCTTCATGACTTTGCACTTGGTGGGATTGAACTCCAGGAGCCAATTGCTGGACCAGGTCTGCAGCCTGTCCAGATCCCTTTGTAGTTCTGCCTGGTCTTCGATCGAGTGAATTCTTCTCATCAACTTCACGTCATCTGCAAACAGGGACACCTCAGAGTCTATTCCTTCCGTCATGTCGTTCACAAATACCAGAAACAGCACTGGTCCTAGGACTGACCCCTGTGTGTGTGTGTGTGTGTGTGTGTGTGTGTGTGTGTGTGTGTGTGTGTGTGTGTGTGACTCAACAATCAATATTTGCACCAATAACTCATTACAGTGATTGTAGCCATGCATAAACGTAAGTAACCATTCTTACAGAATTCATTACCTTTGTAACTTGTGAGCTCATTACCTTTGTACCTAGTTCAGCTATCAGAGCTTTGGGGGCCCAGTCCCTGGACCCATTACATACCTCTGTAATCTGTAAATACCTTTGTAACTTGTCATGATTGTGACCAGACCTACCTGGAGTTCATTACCTTTGTAAATTGTGAGTTCATTACCTTTGTAAATTGTGAGTTCATTACCTTTGTAAATTGTGAGTTCATTACCTCTGTAACTTGCTCAGCTATCAATTATGTACATCTGTAATCTTTTGACTACCGCCCACAGGATGGGTATGGGGTGCATAATAAACATATTAAACTAACTAAACATCCTGCCCCACCCTGTAAGTGAACCCGAATCCATTTGATTTTCATCCGAATGCACTCCCAGTGAGTTATACAGGAGAGGGGTGAAAGGAACTTGGAAATTGGGTGCTCGCAATACTGGAACAGAGGAAAGGAAACGTTTTAAACATTTAAAAGCTTGCTCACAATTCTCGTCCCAGTTAAATTTATATTTAGAAAAGGTTAATCTAGTGAGGGGGGAGGCAACTTGAGCAAAGTTTGTGCAAAAACGCCTGTAGTAAGTAGCCATCCCGTAAAACAGTTGGAAAGCTTTCCTGTCCTTGAGGCATTGGAAAATTTAAAAAAGCTTGTACCTTTAATTGGTCGGGGGCTACTAGTCCCTTCCCTATTTTAAAACTGAGATATTTAATCTGGGATTTACCAAAGTCATATTTTTGACCTGGAGTTTACCTGGAGAGAGTTCCGGGGGTCAACGCCCCCGCGGCCCGGTCTGTGACCAGGCCTCCTGGTGGATCAGAGCCTGATCAACCAGGCTGTTGCTGCTGGCTGCACGCAAACCAACGTACGAGCCACAGCCCGGCTGGTCAGGAACCGACTTTAGGTGCTTGTCCAGTGCCAGCTTGAAGACTGCCAGGGGTCTGTTGGTAATCCCCCTTATGTATGCTGGGAGGCAGTTGAACAGTCTCGGGCCCCTGACACTTATTGTATGGTCTCTTAACGTGCTAGTGACACCCCTGCTTTTCATTGGGGGGATGTTGCATCGTCTGCCAAGTCTTTTGCTTTCGTAGTGAGTGATTTTCGTGTGCAAGTTCGGTACTAGTCCCTCTAGGATTTTCCAGGTGTATATAATCATGTATCTCTCCCGCCTGCGTTCCAGGGAATACAGGTTTAGGAACCTCAAGCGCTCCCAGTAATTGAGGTGTTTTATCTCCGTTATGCGCGCCGTGAAGGTTCTCTGTACATTTTCTAGGTCAGCAATTTCACCTGCCTTGAAAGGTGCTGTTAGTGTGCAGCAATATTCCAGCCTAGATAGAACAAGTGACCTGAAGAGTGTCATCATGGGCTTGGCCTCCCTAGTTTTGAAGGTTCTCATTATCCATCCTGTCATTTTTCTAGCAGATGCGATTGATACAATGTTATGGTCCTTGAAGGTGAGATCCTCCGACATGATCACTCCCAGATCTTTGACGTTGGTGTTTCGCTCTATTTTGTGGCCAGAATTTGTTTTGTACTCTGATGAAGATTTAATTTCCTCGTGTTTACCATATCTGAGTAATTGAAATTTCTCATCGTTGAACTTCATATTGTTTTCTGCAGCCCACTGAAAGATTTGGTTGATGTCCGCCTGGAGCCTTGCAGTGTCTGCAATGGAAGACACTGTCATGCAGATTCGGGTGTCATCTGCAAAGGAAGACACGGTGCTGTGGCTGACATCCTTGTCTATGTCGGATATGAGGATGAGGAACAAGATGGGAGCGAGTACTGTGCCTTGTGGAACAGAGCTTTTCACCGTAGCTGCCTCGGACTTTACTCTGTTGACGACTACTCTCTGTGTTCTGTTAGTGAGGAAATTATAGATCCATCGACCGACTTTTCCTGTTATTCCTTTAGCACGCATTTTGTGCGCTATTACGCCATGGTCACACTTGTCGAAGGCTTTTGCAAAGTCTGTATATATTACATCTGCATTCTTTTTGTCTTCTAGTGCATCTAGGACCTTGTCGTAGTGATCCAATAGTTGAGACAGACAGGAGCGACCTGTTCTAAACCCATGTTGCCCTGGGTTGTGTAACTGATGGGTTTCTAGATGGGTGGTGATCTTGCTTCTTAGGACCCTTTCAAAGATTTTTATGATATGGGATGTTAGTGCTATCGGTCTGTAGTTCTTTGCTGTTGCTTTACTGCCCCCTTTGTGGAGTGGGGCTATGTCTGTTGTTTTTAGTAACTGTGGGACGACCCCCGTGTCCATGCTCCCTCTCCATAGGATGGAAAAGGCTCGTGATAGGGGCTTCTTGCAGTTCTTGATGAACACAGAGTTCCATGAGTCTGGCCCTGGGGCAGAGTGCATGGGCATGTCATTTATCGCCTGTTCGAAGTCATTTGGCGTCAGGATAACATCGGATAGGCTTGTGTTAACCAAATTCTGTGGCTCTCTCATAAAAAAATCATTTTGATCTTCGACTGTCAGTCTGGTTAGCGGCTTGCTAAAAACTGAGTCATATTGGGACTTGAGTAGCTCACTCATTTCCTTGCTGTCATCTGTGTAGGACCCATCTTGTTTAAGTATGGGCCCAATACTGGACGTTGTTCTCGACTTTGATTTGGCATAGGAGAAGAAATACTTTGGGTTTCTTTTGATTTCATTTATGGCTTTTAGTTCTTCCTGCGATTCCTGACTCCTATAAGATTCCTTTAGCTTAAGTTCGATGCTTGCTATTTCTCTGACCAGTGTCTCCCTACGCATTTCGGATATATTGACCTCTTTTTGCCGCTCTGTTATTCTTTTCCGTCGCCTGTAAAGGGAGCGCCTGTCTCTTTCTATTTTACGTCTACTCCTCCTTTTTCTTAGAGGAATAAGCCTTGTGCATACATCGAGTGCCACCAAGTTAATCTGTTCTAGGCATAAGTTGGGGTCTGTGTTGCTTAGTATATCTTCCCAGCTTATATCGGTTAGGACTTGGTTTACTTGGTCCCACTTTATGTTTTTGTTATTGAAGTTGAATTTGGTGAATGCTCCCTCGTGATTTATCTCATTATGTCGGTCTGGGGCTCCGCGCATACATGTCTGAACCTCAATTATGTTGTGACCTGAGTATATAGTTTTTGATATGGTGACATTTCTTATCAGATCATCATTGTTAGTGAAGATGAGGTCTAGTGTATTCTCCAGTCTAGTAGGCTCTATTATTTGCTGGTTTAAATTGAATTTTGTGCAGAGATTTAAAAGCTCGTGTGAGTGTGAGTTTTCATCAGAGCTGCCTCCTGGTGTTATTACTGCAACATTATTATTTGCTATATTCCTCCATTTTAGGTGTCTTAAGTTGAAATCCCCCAGGAGCAAGATGTTGGGTGCAGGAGCTGGAAGATTTTCCAGACAGTGGTCAATTTTTAACAGCTGTTCCTGGAATTGCTGGGATGTTGCATCCAGAGGCTTGTAGACTACCACAATGACTAGGTTTTGGTTCTCGACCTTTACTGCTAAAACTTCCACTACATCATTTGAGGCATTAAGCAGTTCTGTGCAAACAAGTGACTCTGCAATGTACAGGAAAAGGTCTAGTTGTTTCAAAATTTCTGAATTATTAAGTCGAAATTCTCTTACTTCTCTTCCTGTATCATTCCTAATTTCAGTGGATGTAGGTTGAATTGAGGTAATATTAGTAGTTAAAGGGTTAGACTCGTACTTCTTAAAGTTATCTATATGATACCTCTTAATTTTCTTGTTACGTCCTGGCTCACAAACCAGATAATTCACTTCATTTGCTTTGCCTACTATCTCATAAGGCCCCAAATATCGAGATTTTTAATGAATGTCCTGGAATTAAGTATTTAATTAACACTAATTCATTGTGAGAGAACGAACGTGGTTTAGCTTTTTGGTCATACGATTTCTTCATGTTGGCTTGAGCTTCGGTCAGGTTCACAGCAGCTAAGCTTTTCAATTTGGAGAGATGTTCTTTCCAAAGCAGAGGACTGGGATGAAGAGGTCCTCTCTTCCCTATCAAAGAATCTCGTAATATGGCCAGTAATTGGAGAGTATTTAGTACTTTCCTGTTCAGCTTCGCAGAGGGCGAAGAGAAGAAAGGGTGAACCTTCATCACATTCACGAGAATATTGCTCACAGTAAGCACGTAAAGTAGATTTAAGTGTTTGGTGGAATCTTTCTAGCAGTCCTTGTGACTGGGGATGATATGTTGTAGACAGCATCTGTCTTACTCATAATGTTTGGTTGAATGTTTCTGGCAGTCCTTGTGACTGGGGATATGCTGAAGACAGCATCTGTCTTACTCATAATGTTTGGTGGAATCTTTCTAGCAGTCCTTGTGACTGGGGATGATATGCTCTAGACAGCATCTCTCTTACTCATAATGTTTGGTAGAATCTTTCTAGCAGTCCTTGTGACTGGGGATGATATGCTGTAGACAGTATCTCTCTTACTCATAATCGTGACCATGGCCTCTTTAAAAACCATTGAGGTAAAATTGGAACCTTGGTCAGATTAAGTTTCATGTGGTATGTCTACTTGTGCAAAGAAGCGCATCAAAGCTCGAACTATATTTCTGGAATTAATTTTGGACATTGGAATAGCATCAGGATACAGCATTGCCATATCTATGATAGTGAAGATGTACTGGTTACCCATTTTTGTGTCGGGCAACTGTCCTACACAATCAATAACTAATCATTCAAAAGGTTCTTCAGAACTTTTCATTGGAAGTAAAGGGGCAGACGCAGAATTGTGCGCCGTTTTGCCTATTATTTGACAAACATGGGATTTCCGTAGTTTGTCAACAATATAAGTCCTCATCTGAGGCCAATAAAAATATTTCCGAATCTTCTTCTCGGTCTTACTGGTTCCTAAATGACCTCCCAGCGGATTATCATGTGCTAGTTCAAATACCGTATTACGCAATGACAATGGCGCCACTAACAAGTTTACCTTTGAAATAGAGTCATTATCATTATTTCTTCTCCAAAGAAAACTGTCCTCATCTAAAAGGAAACCTTCTCTATCCTTATTAGTTAGACTTATATCGTCCTTTAGAGCTTGAATAAATTCTTCTTTATTACATTTTCTAAGTAGGTCTTCAGAGACCGGTAAAACATTCTTATTGTCGCCTGTGAGTCTGGTCTGAATTGCATCGCTAAACAGGAACTTTAAACCTAATTCGTCAGATTCTTCTAATGGCTGTTGAATATCCTCATGTTTAGAGTTTTTATCCATGGCTCTGGTGATCACATTAAGAGGGAATAAATTCAGCCCTGCCTCAGAAGCTTCTAATGCATAATTAATATTGCAGGGATTATCTAAAACTGATCAATTTCATTCCCGATTAATTGATCCATGCTGGCAATGGGGAAAAATTTATCTGAAAGTCCCACGTTAATCCAGCCTTTATATCCAGGCAGTTCTACAAAAATCCTTACAATAGGGACATTTATTATTGTACCTCCGTATGCCTCTAATAATAAGTCCAGCCGGGTTTCGCTACAAAATCGGTCGTGCCGCCATGCCGCCGTGTTTTTTCGTGTTTTTTCACGGTCTTTCTTGCGTGCTGGAACTTTAAAATGTGCCAATGAACTTATAAGATATATCCCTGAAGCGCTTGGAAGTAATCTTGCAGAAAATAATATCTACTGAGTCTAAAAAGGAGAATCAGTGTAAAATAACAAAGCATAACCATACTCTCAGAGGGGAACTTAGGCCTAGCATAACCATACTCTCAGAGGGGAACTTAGGCCTAGCATGCCAGTGAAAATATTATTAGATCTTTTTATCAGAGTTAAGACAGTCTCCCTGATAATAGTGTGTTATACATAGTGTTGTAGTGTGTGCCACAGTGGTACCCTAGTACATGGATAATAAATGATAAGGTGAAATTTAAAACTGAAGTGTTTAGGCCCAAGAGGCAGGTTCATGTTGTAAACAGTTGCCATCAGTCGTCAGAACCCTCCCACGCAGGTCTGCTGGTGTACCTGGTTTTCTGGTGTTTTCACGGTCGCTCTTACGTGCTAGAACTTTAATTTGTGTCATCAATCCTATACGATACATTGTTTACCTGGAGTTTACCTGGAGAGAGTTTCGGGGGTCAACGCCCCCGCGGCCCGGTCTGTGACCAGGCCTCCTGGTGGATCAGCGCCTGATCAACCAGGCTGTTGCTGCTGGCTGCACGCAAACCAACGTACGAGCCACAGCCCGGCTGATCAGGAACTGACTTTAGGTGCTTGTCCAGTGCCAGCTTGAAGACTGCCAGGGGTCTGTTGGTAATCCCCCTTATGTGTGCTGGGAGGCAGTTGAACAGTCTCGGGCCCCTGACACTTATTGTATGGTCTCTTAACGTGCTAGTGACACCCCTGCTTTTCATTGGGGGGATGGTGCATCGTCTGCCAAGTCTTTTGCTTTCGTAGTGAGTGATTTTCGTGTGCAAGTTCGGTACTAGTCCCTCTAGGATTTTCCAGGTGTATATAATCATGTATCTCTCCCTCCTGCGTTCCAGGGAATACAGGTTTAGAAACCTCAAGCGCTCCCAGTAATTGAGGTGTTTTATCTCCGTTATGCGCGCCGTGAAAGTTCTCTGTACATTTTCTAGGTCGGCAATTTCACCTGCCTTGAAAGGTGCTGTTAGAGTGCAGCAATATTCCAGCCTAGATAGAACAAGTGACCTGAAGAGTGTCATCATGGGCTTGGCCTCCCTAGTTTTGAAGGTTCTCATTATCCATCCTGTCATTTTTCTAGCAGATGCGATTGATACAATGTTATGGTCCTTGAAGGTGAGATCCTCCGACATAATCACTCCCAGGTCTTTGACGTTGGTGTTTCGCTCTATTTTGTGGCCAGAATTTGTTTTGTACTCTGATGAAGATTTAATTTCCTCATGTTTACCATATCTGAGTAATTGAAATTTCTCATCGTTGAACTTCATATTGTTTTCTGCAGCCCACTGAAAGATTTGGTTGATGTCCGCCTGGAGCCTTGCAGTGTCTGCAATGGAAGACACTGTCATGCAGATTCGGGTGTCATCTGCAAAGGAAGACACGGTGCTGTGGCTGACATCCTTGTCTATGTCGGATATGAGGATGAGGAACAAGATGGGAGCTAGTACTGTGCCTTGTGGAACAGAGCTTTTCACCGTAGCTGCCTCGGACTTTACTCTGTTGACGACTACTCTCTGTGTTCTGTTAGTGAGGAAATTATAGATCCATCGACCGACTTTTCCTGTTATTCCTTTAGCGCGCATTTTGTGCGCTATTACGCCATGGTCACACTTGTCGAAGGCTTTTGCAAAGTCTGTATATATTACATCTGCATTCTTTTTGTCTTCTAGTGCATTTAGGACCTTGTCGTAGTGATCCAGTAGTTGAGACAGACAGGAGCGACCTGTTCTAAACCCATGTTGCCCTGGGTTGTGTAACTGATGGGTTTCTAGATGGGTGGTGATCTTGCTTCTTAGGACCCTTTCAAAGATTTTTATGATATGGGATGTTAGTGCTATTGGTCTGTAGTTCTTTGCTGTTGCTTTACTGCCCCCTTTGTGGAGTGGGGCTATGTCTGTTGTTTTTAGTAACTGAGGGACGACCCCCGTGTCCATGCTCCCTCTCCATAGGATGGAAAAGGCTCGTGATAGGGGCTTCTTGCAGTTCTTGATGAACACAGAGTTCCATGAGTCTGGCCCTGGGGCAGAGTGCATGGGCATGTCATTTATCGCCTGTTCGAAGTCATTTGGCGTCAGGATAACATCGGATAGGCTTGTGTTAATCAAATTTTGTGGCTCTCTCATAAAAAATTCATTTTGATCTTCGACTCTCAGTCTGGTTAGCGGCTTGCTAAAAACTGAGTCATATTGGGACTTGAGTAGCTCACTCATTTCCTTGCTGTCATCTGTGTAGGACCCATCTTGTTTAAGTAGGGGCCCAATACTGGACGTTGTTCTCGATTTTGATTTGGCATAGGAGAAGAAATACTTTGGGTTTCTTTCGATTTCATTTATGGCTTTTAGTTCTTCCCGCGATTCCTGACTCCTAAAGGATTCTTTTAGCTTAAGTTCGATGCTTGCTATTTCTCTGACCAGTGTCTCCCTGCGCATTTCAGATATATTGACCTCTTTTAGCCGCTCTGTTATTCTTTTCCGTCGCCTGTAAAGGGAGCGCCTGTCTCTTTCTATTTTACATCTACTCCTCCTTTTTCTTAGAGGAATAAGCCTTGTGCATACATCGAGTGCCACCGAGTTAATCTGTTCTAGGCATAAGTTTGGGTCTGTGTTGCTTAGTATATCTTCCCAGCTTATATCGGTTAGGACTTGGTTTACTTGGTCCCACTTTATGTTTTTGTTATTGAAGTTGAATTTGGTGAATGCTCCCTCGTGACTAGTCTCATTTTGTCGGTCTGGGGCTCCACGCATACATGTCTGAACCTCAATTATGTTGTGATCTGAGTATATTGTTTTTGATATGGTGACATTTCTTATCAGATCATCATTGTTAGTGAAGATGAGGTCTAGTGTATTCTCCAGTCTAGTAGGCTCTATTATTTGCTGGTTTAAATTGAATTTTGTGCAGAGATTTAAAAGCTCGTGTGAGTGTGAGTTTTCATC
The DNA here is from genome assembly GCF_038502225.1 of Cherax quadricarinatus. Classification (NCBI taxonomy): domain Eukaryota; kingdom Metazoa; phylum Arthropoda; class Malacostraca; order Decapoda; family Parastacidae; genus Cherax; species Cherax quadricarinatus. Next base: position 29,972 of record NW_027196994.1, on the reverse strand, counting down.
AGAGCTGCCTCCTGGTGTTATTACTGCAACAATATTATTTGCTATATTCCTCCATTTTAGGTGCCTTAAGTTGAAATCCCCCAGGAGCAAGATGTTGGGTGCAGGAGCTGGAAGATTTTCCAGACAGTGGTCAATTTTTAACAGCTGTTCCTGGAATTGCTGGGATGTTGCATCCGGAGGCTTGTAGACTACCACAATGACTAGGTTTTGGTTCTCGACCTTTACTGCTAAAACTTCCACTACGTCATTTGAGGCATTAAGCAGTTCTGTGCAAACAAGTGACTCTGCAATGTACAGGCCAACCCCCCCCCCCCTTTTGCCTGTTCACTCTGTCACATCTGTATAGGTTGTAACCTGGGATCCATATTTCGTTGTCCAAGTGATCCTTTATGTGGGTCTCAGTGAAAGCCGCGAACATTGCCTTTGCCTCTGCAAGCAGTCCACGGATGAAAGGTATTTTGTTGTTTGTTGCTGGCTTTAGACCCTGTATATTTGCAAAGAAGAATGTTATCGGACTGGTGGTATTGTTGGTACTGGGGGGGGATTTTTTTTCCGGCATTAGTATCTGTATCTGTTGGTTTGGAGTGGAGGCCATCGACTGTGGTTCCACTCCAGGAATGACTGGATTTGGTGTACGATTTCTGCCATTTCCTGCCAGTTTTTTTTCCTTCCTGGCACTAAAAAACCTCTCCCTCTTGAGTGGCTGTGGCTACCCAGGTTTTCCCATGGCCTGGATGTTTTGTATCTTTTTGTCCCCTTTAGATGGTATGCCTGGCAATTTAAGTTATAGCACAGTCTTTCCTGTACTGAAGAGGTACACATTTCAGGGTGAAAAAGCTTACAGGAAGGGAGTTTGCATTTTCCTGTTGTCATATGGGCATGGCATTTTCTAGGGTGGTCATAGTTGCACGTCCCATCTGTTTTTCCAGATTTCCCATGCCAGCAGATACCAAGTGCATAGTATGTGCACAGGCTTGGTTTCCGCTTGCCTTGGGTTTCTGTGACTGTATTCCCTGTTGGTGCATGTTTCCCTGTCTTACTTCTATCCTCCCTAGCACCAACAATGGAGCTCCCACCAGTTGTTTTTGGTAATTTATCCTCACTATTGCTATTGGAGTCCTCTTGTTTGCTATTTCCTGCGGTATTTCTAGTTTGCAATATTGGTTTTATCTTATCTTTGACTACACTTGTTTCCCTACTATGGCTCCTGTCCCCTATGAGGTCATTTATATGTATTCCTTCCTGCGTATAATTCCCGACTACCTGGACAAAATCTCCAGCTTCACCGGCTCTTCAACACGCAAGTTATACTTTTGTATCAATCAAATCACATATTACTCGGGTAGATAATTTCCAGTAGATCCTTCATGTGTTAGCTCAAATCACCGACCAGTATGGTTTAAATAAGTGACCCACTGATCAGATCAGATAGACTGGTCCGAACCCTTGACTGGTCCGAACCCTTGACTGGTCCGAACCCTTGACTGGTCCGAACCCTGGACTGGTTTCAAACGGTTTCGTTGTGCACCACCTAGCAGGTTATTAATAGAATATTCAAGAGGTTGCTAGTAGAATTGCAGTAAATCAACCATTCAAATCATTATGAAGCTGTGTGTAGTCTGTGGTCAGTCAAACAAACGGGCTTCCACATGCATAAATTGTCATTTCTGTGGAAATTGGTGTCACGCCCCTTGTGCAGATATCCAAGAACTAGCTACAAGCAGTATTAAAACAGGGAAGTGTTTTTGGGTATGCCCAAATGAGATAAATCTGTGGACTAAAATCACAAGGGTATTAAAAGAGGTCAACATCAAAGCTGCTTTCATAGAAAACCTGGAAGCTTTCTACAACAGATGGGAACATAAAAAGTCCGGGCTGAATGGTACTGCCCTTGATACTGGCCATGTAGTCAGAAACTGTAAGGCTGGAGATGATGTCCTGGTAGTCAGTAAATGGGGGGCTGATAGTGCTGTCCTGGGAGACAGTAATGGGGCTGGAGGTGCTGTCCTGGGAGACAGTGGAGGGAGGTGCTGTCCTGGGAGACAGTAATGGTGAAGCTGGAGGTGCTGTCCTGGGAGACAGTAATGGTGAAGCTGGAGATGCTGTCCTGGGAGACAGTAATGGGGAAGCTGGAGATGCTGTCCTGGGAGACAGTAATGGTGAAGCTGGAGATTTTGTCCAGGTAGTCGGGAATTATACGCAGGAAGGAATACATATAAATGACCTCATAGGGGACAGGAGCCATAGTAGGGAAACAAGTGTAGTCAAAGATAAGATAAAACCAATATTGCAAACTAGAAATACCGCAGGAAATAGCAAACAAGAGGACTCCACTAGCAATAGTGAGGATATATTACCAAAAACAACTGGTGGGAGCTCCATTGTTGGTGCTAGGGAGGATAGAAGTAAGACAGGGAAACATGCACCAACAGGGAATACAGTCACAGAAACCCAAGGCAAACGGAAACCAAGCCTGTGCACATACTATGCACTCGGTATCTGCTGGCATGGGAAATCTGGAAAAACAGATGGGACGTGCAACTATGACCACCCTAGGAAATGCCATGCCCATATGACAACAGGAAAATGCAAACTCCCTTCCTGTAAGCTTTTTCACCCTGAACTGTGTACCTCTTCAGTACAGGAAAGACTGTGCTATAACTTAAATTGCCAGGCATACCATCTAAAGGGGACAAAAAGATACAAAACATCCAGGCCATGGGAAAACCTGGGTAGCCACAGCCACTCAAGAGGGAGAGGTTTTTTAGTGCCAGGAAGGAAAAAAAACTGGCAGGAAATGGCAGAAATCGTACACCAAATCCAGTCATTCCTGGAGTGGAACCACAGTCGATGGCCTCCACTCCAAACCAACAGATACAGATACTAATGCCGGAAAAAAAATCCCCCCCCAGTACCAACAATACCACCAGTCCGATAACATTCTTCTTTGCAAATATACAGGGTCTAAAGCCAGCAACAAACAACAAAATACCTTTCATCCGTGGACTGCTTGCAGAGGCAAAGGCAATGTTCGCGGCTTTCACTGAGACCCACATAAAGGATCACTTGGACAACGAAATATGGATCCCAGGTTACAACCTATACAGATGTGACAGAGTGAACAGGCAAAACGGGGGGGGGGGGGGGTTGGCCTGTACATTGCAGAGTCACTTGTTTGCACAGAACTGCTAAATGCCTCAAATGATGTAGTGGAAGTTTTAGCAGTAAAGGTCGAGAACCAAAACCTAGTCATTGTGATAGTCTACAAGCCTCCGGATGCAACATCCCAGCAATTCCAGGAACAGCTGTTAAAAATTGACCACTGTCTGGAAAACCTTCCAGCTCCTGCACCCAACATCTTGCTCCTGGGGGATTTCAACTTAAGGCACCTAAAATGGAGGAATATAGCAAATAATATTGTTGCAGTAATAACACCAGGAGGCAGCTCTGATGAAAACTCACACTCACGCGAGCTTTTAAATCTCTGCACAAAATTCAATTTAAACCAGCAAATAATAGAGCCTACTAGACTGGAGAATACACTAGACCTCATCTTCACTAACAATGATGATCTGATAAGAAATGTCACCATATCAAAAACAATATACTCAGATCACAACATAATTGAGGTTCAGTCATGTATGCGCGGAGCCCCAGACCGACATAATGAGATTAGTCACGAGGGAGCATTCACCAAATTCAACTTCAATAACAAAAACATAAAGTGGGACCAAGTAAACCAAGTCCTAACCGATATAAGCTGGGAAGATATACTAAGCAACACAGACCCCAACTTATGCCTAGAACAGATTAACTCGGTGGCACTCGATGTATGCACAAGGCTTATTCCTCTAAGAAAAAGGAGGAGTAGATGTAAAACAGAAAGAGACAGGCGCTCCCTTTACAGGCGACGGAAAAGAATAACAGAGCGGCTAAAAGAGGTCAATATATCTGAAATGCGTAGGGAGACACTGGTCAGAGAAATAGCAAGCATCGAACTTAAGCTAAAAGAATCCTTTAGGAGTCAGGAATCGCGGGAAGAACTAAAAGCCATAAATGAAATCGAAAGAAACCCAAAGTATTTCTTCTCCTATGCCAAATCAAAATCGAGAACAACGTCCAGTATTGGGCCCCTACTTAAACAAGATGGGTCCTACACAGATGACAGCAAGGAAATGAGTGAGCTACTCAAGTCCCAATATGACTCAGTTTTTAGCAAGCCGCTAACCAGACTGAGAGTCGAAGATCAAAATGAATTTTTTATGAGAGAGCCACAAAATTTGATTAACACAAGCCTATCCGATGTTATCCTGACGCCAAATGACTTCGAACAGGCGATAAATGACATGCCCATGCACTCTGCCCCAGGGCCAGACTCATGGAACTCTGTGTTCATCAAGAACTGCAAGAAGCCCCTATCACGAGCCTTTTCCATCCTATGGAGAGGGAGCATGGACACGGGGGTCGTCCCACAGTTACTAAAAACAACAGACATAGCCCCACTCCACAAAGGGGGCAGTAAAGCAACAGCAAAGAACTACAGACCAATAGCACTAACATCCCATATCATAAAAATCTTTGAAAGGGTCCTAAGAAGCAAGATCACCACCCATCTAGAAACCCATCAGTTACACAACCCAGGGCAACATGGGTTTAGAACAGGTCGCTCCTGTCTGTCTCAACTATTGGATCACTACGACAAGGTCCTAAATGCACTAGAAGACAAAAAGAATGCAGATGTAATATATACAGACTTTGCAAAAGCCTTCGACAAGTGTGACCATGGCGTAATAGCGCACAAAATGCGTGCTAAAGGAATAACAGGAAAAGTCGGTCGATGGATCTATAATTTCCTCACTAACAGAACACAGAGAGTAGTCGTCAACAGAGTAAAGTCCGAGGCAGCTACGGTGAAAAGCTCTGTTCCACAAGGCACAGTACTCGCTCCCATCTTGTTCCTCATCCTCATATCCGACATAGACAAGGATGTCAGCCACAGCACCGTGTCTTCCTTTGCAGATGACACCCGAATCTGCATGACAGTGTCTTCCATTGCAGACACTGCAAAGCTCCAGGCGGACATCAACCAAATCTTTCAGTGGGCTGCAGAAAACAATATGAAGTTCAACGATGAGAAATTTCAATTACTCAGATATGGTAAACATGAGGAAATTAAATCTTCATCAGAGTACAAAACAAATTCTGGCCACAAAATAGAGCGAAACACCAACGTCAAAGACCTGGGAGTGATCATGTCGGAGGATCTCACCTTCAAGGACCATAACATTGTATCAATCGCATCTGCTAGAAAAATGACAGGATGGATAATGAGAACCTTCAAAACTAGGGAGGCCAAGCCCATGATGACACTCTTCAGGTCACTTGTTCTATCTAGGCTGGAATATTGCTGCACACTAACAGCACCTTTCAAGGCAGGTGAAATTGCCGACCTAGAAAATGTACAGAGAACTTTCACGGCGCGCATAACGGAGATAAAACACCTCAATTATTGGGAGCGCTTGAGGTTCCTAAACCTGTATTCCCTGGAACGCAGGAGGGAGAATAGTGATAACATAGCATTTGTTGTGGTGGAGACGGAAAAAATCTAGAAAAGCTAAATACAGTGATCTATAAACCTTTAGGCTGTAAATAAGGGCTGAGGTCTCGACCGTTCATCATTGTAGGTGCTGCCAGCAATCACCGGTTCTTCAACACGCAAGTTATACTTTTGTATCAATCTAATCACATATTACTCGGTTAAATAATTTCCAGTAGTCCCTTCATGTGTTAGCCCAAATCACCGACCAGATATATTTTAAATAAGTGATAAACTGATCAGATCTGACTGGTTCCGAACCCTTGACTGGTTCTGAACCCTTGACCGGTTTCAAACGGATTCGTTGGACAATAAAACGGACTATAAACAGACGTGATTTTAGGCGCCCTTATCAAACACAACTATCTTAGAGCGGCAAGCTTGTCCAAATATACAAGTACATATAGAAAGAGAAATACAAATAGCCAGATCTTCACTTTAAGGAGGTTATTAGTAGAATATTCAAGAGGTCATAAGTGGAATCACAGTAAATCAACCACTAAAAATCACATTATGAAATCCTGTGTAGTCTGCAATCAAACAAACAAACGAGCTTCCAAATGGATTTTATGCAGCCTTTGTGGAAATTGGTGTCACGCCCCCTGTGCAGATATCCAAGAATTATCTACAAAAGGTATTAAATCAGGGAAGTGTTTTTGGGTATACCCAAATGAGATTAATCTGTGGAATAAAATCACATTGGTATTAAAAGAGGATAACATCAAAGCGGCCTTCATAGAAAACCTGGAAGCATTCTATAACAGATGGGAAAATAAAAAATCTGGGCTGGATGGTGCTATCTCCCTTGGTGTGGATGATGTCCTGGCTGACAGTAACTGTATGACTAGAGGTACTGGCCATGTAGTCAGGAAGTGTAAGGCTGGAGGTGCTGTCCTGGTAGACAGTAACTGTATGCAAGGTGAAATGCATATTAGTGGCCTCGAGGGAGAGAGGAGCTGTAGTGGGGAAGCAAGTGTAGTCAAGGACAAGATAAAACCAATATTACAAACTAGTAATACCACAGGAGATAGCAAACAAGGAGACTCCACTAGTAATTGTGAGGATATATTACCAGAAACAACTGGTGAGAGCTCCATTGTTAGTACTAGTAGGGATAGGAATGAGACAGGTAAACATGCACCAACAGGGAATACAGTCATAGAAACCCAAGGCAAATGGAAACCGAGCCTGTCCACATACTATGCACTTGGTATCTGCAGGCATGGGAAATCTGGAAAAACAGATGGGACGTGCAACTTTGACCACCCTAGAAAATACCGTGCCCATATGACAACAGGAAAATGCAAACTCCTGTCCTGTAAGCTTTTTCACCCTGAAATGTGTCCCTCTTCAGTGAAGGAAAGACTGTGCCATAACTTAAATTGCCAGGCACACCATTTAAAGGGACAAAAAGATGCAAAACATCCAGGCCATGGAAAAACCTGGGTAACCACAGCCACTCAAGAGGGAGAAGTTTTTTAGTGCCAGGAAGGAAAAAAAACTGGCAGGAAATGGCAGAAATTGTACACCAAATCTAGTCATTTATGGAGTGGAATCACAGTCGATGGCCTCCACTCCAAATCAACAGATACAAATATTAGTGCCGGAAAAAATGTCCCCCCAGTACCCAGTGTCCAGAATAACTTGCTGTCAATTTTGTCAAGGTTGGGAACCAAAGCAATCATAGTACTAGGGGGAGAGAGCACAACTTTGTAGTACCCACAGTCATTGGCCAGGCTTCAAACACCTTTTATTGTACAGCAATAAAGGAATGGAACAGACTACCTGCACATGTCAAAGCCAGTCATAGCATGAACCAGTTCAAGAAGAGTGCCAAAAGGTGTCTGATGAATGTAGCTACAGAAAGGGAGGGGAATGATTTTCTATTTTTTAGCTAACATACGTGTAAATTTTTCCTTATTCCTAGTAATGACCCTCGTATTGTAGATAGTCTTAATGACCCTCGTGTAGTAGATAGTCTTTTTATTATAATATTATGTTATCTTCATTAGAGAATAATAAGAAAATATTATAACCTTTATATTATAATAATAGGGTAAAAAGACCCCAATGGAAATAAGTCACTCTGTCTGACTTTTTTGGGTTATCCCAGGTTCTCTACACATGTGCTGCTATGTATGATAATTCTATGTAACTGTATTTGTGTATACCTGAATAAACTTACTTACTTACTTGGTATAAACCTTGGTAATAAATACCGACAAGTTGGTTTAGAAAGACACGTGAGCAAACACTATGACATATTTATTAGAAAACGTTTCGGTCCTGGGACCTTGATCACTTCTAACATACAGAGGTAGAAAGACATTATATACATAGGCGGAGAGTGAGGTGTGACGCACGTGACCTGAGGAATGTCATAAGAACATAAGAATGGAGGAACACTGTAGAAGGCCTACTGGCCCATGCGAGGCAGGTCCTTATCAAAACAACCTCTACCTATGATGAGGACGGGTAGACGATGAAATCATGTGACTCCTGTGTTGTTGGGTTGGTGCTGCTTAAGTATCATGTATGCCAATGTTTTTGAAATTTTGTAGTTTCCAGTGTTGCACTCTATAGTGTCGGTGACGGCGATTAGTGAGGCTTCTAGGCACCGTCGGCGTCTGAGGTCTGGTTCGGTGAGAACGAGTTGTGCCTCATCCAAGTTCATCAAATGCCCCGTGGAGTCTCTGTGGAGGACTCAGGCGTACCTTACATCGTCTCTGTTAGAGGCATTTCGATGCTCATTCAGGCGGACTGCAAGATCTCTGCCTGTCTCGCCTACATATTTCTTGGGACAGAACCCACAGGGTTCATGCGCAAAGGGAACTCCTGGTTCTATCCTATTTTCAAATACATTTTTGACCCATATCGACACATTAAACACCTATTAGGCACTATAGTTTCGGAAAATTAAAATATTTTCCACACTGCAGCCGGGCGGAAGTCGTTGTTAGACGACTTAAATTGCGTCTTCCTCCAGGAGACGATTCCAGCCCTCTCTGGATTGTGCTGCTGTTTTCCTAGTGGGTCTTACTACAATTTCTTCTTGCATTACTCGGTCAGCGTCTTCAATATCACTCGTGTCACTTTCCCTTAGATTTCCATCTGCACTGGATTGAACACCATTTAATTCTAAGGGAATTAATTTATTAATGGTACGCAAACTTTCCTGACCACGACACAACACTTTGACGTTTCTGACAACACCTTGTGCATCTGGGTATAATGTAACTACCTTGCCCAGAGGCCACAATGTTCGATGTTGTTCAGTATCAATTAACTCAATGTCACCTGGTTGAATGTTCTGTCGGTTTACTGCCTCTGGCGCACCATAAAAGTGTTCACGTAGTGTAAGAAGATATTCTTTATGCCACACATCGGACCAATGAGTAATTACCTTATTTAACATCTTGAACTTATCACTCAACACGGTCACGTTATTGTAATCCTCATCACTTCCCTCGGGATTATCTCTATAGATAGGTGCAGCTTCTAACCTTCGTCCACATATTAGGTGAGAGGGAGTCAGGATCTCCGTGTCAGGAGTGTCGCTCATGTATGACAGAGGGCGATTGTTTACCCGATTCTCTGCCTCCACCAACACTGCACGGAATTCCTCCAAATTAATTCTCTTCCTGTGTAGCACCTTATGAAGACATCTTTTCACTGTACCTATCATTCTTTCGTACAGTCCTCCCTGCCAAGGGGCTCTGGGAGTAATAAATTTCTAGACACACCCTCGCTGGGTCAACAAAGACTGTACATCATCACTCTTATTTAATTCCCTCAAGTGTTGAGCACCCGCTACAAAATTTGTGGCATTATCTGAGATCATCAATCTTGGACAGGATCTCCTAGCTGCAAATTTCCGGAACAGCTGTATGAACTGTTCTGCAGACAAGTCCTGAGCCACTTCTTGATGAACAGCCCTAGTAGCTGTACAAGTATATAGACATACATACACATTCAAGGGAACACCATCTGAAGTACCTGTTAAAATGATTGGCCCACTATAGTCCACTCCGGTCACTTCAAATGGTTTTACCAACTGCACGCGTTCCTTGGGCAATGGTGGAGGACCTGGGTACATGTAGGTTCTGGCATCCACCCGGCGACATATTACACACGACTTGATAACCCTTTTTACACTTTGCCGCCCTTGTGGAATCCAGAAGGTTTCCCGAATACAGTTTAAGGTATCCTGTACCCCACCGTGCATCACGTTATTATGGGCATTAAAGACAATCAAGGTTGTCAGGTGATGAGTTTTGGGCAGCAAGATAGGGTGTTTAGCATATTCCCCCAATTTAGCATTTTGTAACCTGCCTCTGCACCTAATTACATCATCCTCTAAATACAGCCCCAGCTTTTCTATTATTGAGTCTTTCACAATTTTTCCGTCCATCATTAATTTAATCTCATCCCTGTAGGTTTCTTCTTGTACCCTCTGTAGCCAGTATTTCAGGGGATGGGGAAAATTATATGAGATATTCATCTTACTTATAAATTTAAACACTAACCTTGTCACACTAATCAGCTTCGGTAAGGAAGAATACCTATTCGTGTCAATTGCTAAGGAGGGACTACTGACTGGAGCGGTGCTCACCATAATTTCGACAGGAGCAATATGTGCCTTTTGCACCGGCCAGTTAATTTTGTCCTCCAGCCAACTTGGCCCTTTAAACCAAGACAAAGCACTCACAAATTTTTCATAAGTCAAGCCTCGAGACAAGAAGTCAGCCGGATTCTCGTCACCAGGAATGTGATTAAAGGGTAACATATGCTGACCCAAACTGTTATATTTCTCCTGCATTTGATTGATTTCAGCGACTCTGTTTTGTACATACACAATCTTACTGTTACCATTACGAATCCATTGTAAGGATACCTCATTATCAGACCAAATTACAGTGTCGCTGATATTTATCTCTCACAATTTATTTCTTATATAATTGGCTAATTTGACACCTTCATCAATGGCCGTTAATTCCAACTGAGGTAAGGTACGTGATTTGATTGGAGCCACCTTAGCCTTAGACATAACAAGAGAAATGGCACTATTACATTAAAGGTAAGCGACTGCTCCATATGCTAATTTCGAAGCATCACAAAAAATGTGGAGTACATTTTCTCCATCTTGACTGGCCACATTACGTGGGAACTCCAACACTGGTAATTTTACATATTCACCTATTAGTTCTTCCCACCTTTCAACAAATTCCTCAGGTAGGGTTTCATCCCAAGCACACTTAAGCTTCCATGCTTCTTGTATCAACAGTTTTCCTCTTATGGTAAGTGGAGACACTAAGCCTAGTGGATCGAAGCATTTTGAAACTTCCGCAAGTAAGACTTCTTGGTTAATTTATTGGGCATGCTGTAGTTATTAGACTTTAACGATAACAAGTCTCTCTCTCTGTGTCCCTAGTCAGTCCCAGCACATTACTATATTTAGACACTTCAACTCCAGGGTTGTCTTTATTTGAGCCCTTAAACTGGACGAATTACTGTTCCATTCCCTCAGGGGCATATTTGCACCTTGCATTATTTCATTAGCCCCTTCATATATGCTCATTAGTTCCTCTTCAGTAGACGTCACCCCCCAGGAAATTGTCCACATAAAATTGTTTACCCATTACTCCACTCAGTGGACCACTGTACACTTAAGGTGTGCATTTATCATTGCCTGGAGTAGGAACGGACTGGAGGTAGCACCAAACAATACACTCCTGAAGCGAAAAGTCTTCAGGGGACTAAGTGGGTCACTAGGATTCTCGGGCCATAAGAACCTAGTGCAATCCCGGTCAGCTTCCTGCAGACCCACTCTCAGGAAAGCTTTACTTATGTCCGCCGTAAAGGCATAATTCTTAACCCTGAAGTTTAATAATATGTCTCCCAGTTTTTCCGTCAACGACGGACCTGTCATCAAACAGTCATTCAAACTAGGTACATTTTTGTTACTCCTGGCACTACAATTTAACACAATCCTCAGAGGAGTGGTTTTAGAATCCTTCTTCACTCCGTGATGTGGCAAATAGTGACCATAAATTTGGGCTTGCTCGGGAGGTACCTCCTCTATGAATTTATTATTTAACTGCTCACTAATTATATCATCGAAAGCAGTCAACAGTTCTGGTGTCTTGCTCAGTTCGTGGAGCTGAGCCTTTAATTGTCCATACGCCATCCGGTAATTAGTTGGTAGGTCTGGATGGTTCAGCTTCCACGGAAGTCTCACCCAGTTTTGTCCAGATTCAAATTTAACATCCTTCTGGTATTGTTCTTGAGTAAAGGAATCATCTGGACTTTCTTCATTTACATTGATCCCTATGCTGTCCAATTCCCATAATTTATACACAGGTTCAACTTCATCCTCTATTGAAGTATATTTATACTGGGGTGATATTTCATGAGTAAGACACACCGTAACTGTATTTATGGCTTCCTCCAGTCATTCATTATCAGTACGAGGAAGCCTGCCATACATCACGTGACCTCCTGCGGTCCTTAGAAGGGTGACTCCGCATTTCTTTGTCATACCCTTTACAAAGGTGGCATAATGGTCACTACCAATCAAAATATCTATTGACCCCACAGAATCATTATTTACACCAGAAGGTGCCAAATTTACCTTACTTGAAAGTCTTTCAGTAGCGTTACCAAGCCCTATTGTAGATATTTTCTCTGGGAGCCTATCCACAATTACGGCATTAATACGTTTTCTCTCATTGCCCAGCCTGACAGTTACATAAACAGTGTCGTATGACTGGGCCTTCTTATTCGAGAGAAAGCCAGATAACTTGAGTATAGCAGGATCTCCCATTTGTACCTTCATCCCATTACGGCAATTACGTTTTATGAAGGTACGTTGTGATCCCTGATCTAGTAATGCTGTAACAGTTTTGGATTTACGCCGTTTATCATTAATCACCACATCCAACACAGGTAAAGCTACCTCAGCTAGGCCATCATTACCGACCTTAGCTGCAATCTCTACATTGGCTACTGTTGTGTCCGGGTTATTATCACTATCAGTACTATTGTTACCATCATTACGGTTAGATCCGCCCTTACACATAGCTATGTGGTGTCTTCCCTTGTTACACTGATAACAATGGTGCAAGTTAGCATGCCAATCCCTTACATTATGATTTCCTAGACACCTGATACATCTAGCAAGCTCTTCCAACCTTTCCACTTTAACATCCCATGAATTATAGGCATTACAGTTCTTAGAGAAATGAGTACCGTTGCAGAAGATACAATCTCTCCTTTCTTTGCCTGACCTCTTATCAACTGGGCTACCCTTATTGTGGTACTTCTTCCTCTTGTCTTTGATGTGGAGAACCACTATTACTGCCCCCTGTCACTTGATATGTGCCTATGTAACCCCGTTTAGTAGGTGACTTATGATTATTGATATTGGGATAAAGTTTCCTTTTGTGGAACTTGACAGGTGCACTGGGGTCTGTAGACGTGGTATTCCTAGAGGTAATGGGTTGGCTGGTCTGCAGTTGGACAATTAGCCCTGCAGGCCCACTCTTATTTCTTCCAACTCGAAGTAACCCTTGTGATATCTGTTAGATAGCCACTCTACTGTCTTGTGGTTCAATTTATTCTGAATCAAGGCACTCAACAACCACTCTGCTCCCTCCAGATCATATTTATTACTCAAGGTCTTAAAAGTGCTTTCTAGTTTGATCCTAAATTGCTGTAAGCTGTTGCGGTTGTGATCTGGAGTCTTCAAGCTAGCCAAATTAGCTATTAGATCCAGCCTACTTTGCTCCAAGTTACCGTAAGTGACCTCCACCAAGTCAACTGCCTCACTATAGGAGTCATCTACATTTGGGAATGCTTGTATGAGAACATGCGCATCTTCCCTTACTTGTCCCTTTAAATAGCATAATTAGGTAACACTTGCAAGATCACTCCTATCATGTACGACTGCTTTAAAGATAGACTAAAACTCCTCCCAATTTTCTCCCGGATTAAACACGGGCATGCATAATTCTGGGAGTTTTGGTAGACACCTCTGATTTTCCTTACAAGGTTGACCAACAACATTGTTTACACCCTTTACCTTCTCTAAAGCCTTAGTTTTGCAGGACACAAGTCCTCCACTTCATAATATTGATCCAGCAGCCTCTCCCTTTCAGCATCATCTGCACAATTCACCAGAAGATCGCTCTCACAGTCCTTATACCACAATTTATATGACTCATATCTACTTTCTAAGGCATCTAGGTGTAACTTTAATTCATCAGGGTTTACCGTTTCTTGTCTCATTAACTCCATACACTTGTTGTATGATTTAGTAACATGACCCTTCCGAGCTTGTAGTGACGCTTTCTTTGCTTTGGCATCCATGGACTTGCCAGCCGCACTAACTTCCTCAGACCCAGCCATGGTTAGGGAATTAATAATCACCAATTATACAACTTAAGTAGACACCTTGTGAGAGTAATTCTTGCACTTTACTCTTGTATAAATCCTAGCCCCCATGTGCTAGTAATTAATTGGGCTAATTATCCTCCACCACACGACCGATTAAATTTGTGTACCCTATACCCACTTTCTTCAATCAGTCACTTAATTATTAAGTAATTAATTCAATTAATTTTCCACTGATTGCATCCGGTTCAGGAAGGACCAGCGGGCAGATATGGAAAATTTTATAGGGGTGATTACTTGTAAATACCTCAACATTACATGCATACGAGTAATCTCCTTGGGAGACAACAACTATATTGTTTACCGTAGTCACCCGTGTAGACATGTGAGAAAACTTAACCACCTCTGGTCACTGCAGGTGGCCCCTCGACCCTAACAATTTTATCCATGTCTATCCGAGACCAGTATAAATTGGGTAGCACCCTCAAGTACGGCGCTACTAATTAAGTAGCGCTGGATCACCCATAACCTATCCATTTAAAACATACCTAACTTGCCAGTATCAGTCTGCTATAACTAGAAAGGTTGTTTAACTGTGGGTGATTGATGCTCCTTATTTCCTCCATTCACCATCTCATTTCGATATCCTGCTACACCGACATGGTTCTTATTCCAGCAGGACGAGGTATCCGTTGGTTTGTCCCAGTTTAGAAGTCGTGATTCCATAAAACTTCGCTATCCTCGGGACGAGAACCACACGTTCACTCGGAGCAGAGCGATTTATTTCACTTCCCGCATTCTCTTAACGTAATGTTATTATCACTGATTACATTACCATTCACAAGACGATTTAACGTCTCATAATTATTATACACATTAGAGGTCACTCCATTAAGATCTGAGACCGATGAGTGAGGATTAACTCACGGGTAATTTTCCCTGGACACATTCCATGGCGGTGCACCCATCACCCCCGGTCCTAGTATTGTCCACTCATTTTACCACTTTATTACGGTGGTCACGTAAATCACGTTCCCTCACTCTTCACCAGGAACAGTTACGACACTTCCTATTAGGAAGTGAGGCCTACATTAATCCTTAGGCCGCCGTGAACGCCAATTTCCTGATCCCATGTTTCACAGCTTCCTCACTACATTCAAAACACTGCCGCCTCCTCGTGCCCCAGCTCGACCTATACCCCCGCACATCTGCGCAGGTGCAGCGGGAACCCAGTTGGTTCCATTCAAAATACAAATACATTTTGACCCAAATCAACACATTAAACACTTATTAGGCACTATAGCTTCGGAAATTAAATAATTTCCACAGTAAAGATCGAGAACCAAAACCTAGTCATTGTGGTAGTCTACAAGCCTCCGGATGCAACGTCCCAACAATTCCAGGAACAGCTGTTAAAAATTGACCACTGTTTAGAAAACCTTCCAGCTCCTGCCCCCAACATCTTGCTCCTGGGGGATTTCAACTTAAGGCACCTAAGATGGAGGAATATAGCAAATAATGTTGTTGCAGTGATAACACCAGGAGGCAGCTCAGACAAGAGCTTTTAAAATCTCTGCACAAAATTCAACTTAAACCAGCAAATAATAGAGCCTACTAGATTGGAGAATACACTGGACCTCATCTTCACTAACAATGATGATCTGATACGAAATGTCACCATATTAAAAACAATATACTCGGATCATAACATAATCGAGGTTCAAACATGTATGAGCGGAGCCCAAGACCGACAAAATGGGATCATTCACGAGGGAGCCTTTACCAAATTCAACTTCAACAACAAGAACATAAAGTGGGACCAAGTAAACCAAGCCCTAAATGATATAAGCTGGGAAGATAGACTAAGCAACACAGACCCCAACTTATGCCTAGAACAGATTAACTCTGTGGCACTCGATGTATGCTCAAGGCATATTCTTTTAAGAAAAAAGAGGAGTAGATGTAAAATAGAAAGAGACAGGCGCTCCCTTTACAGGCGATGGAAAAGAATAACAGAGGCCAATATATCTGCAATGCGTAGGGAGACTGGTCAGAGAAATAGCAAACATCGAACTTAAGCTAAAGGAATCTTATAGGAGTCAGGAATCGCGGGAAGAACTAAAAGCCATAAATGAAAACGAAAAAAAAACAAAGTATTTCTTTTCTTATGCCAAATCAAAGTCGAGAACAACATCCAGTATTGGGCCCCTACTTAAACAAGATGGGTCCTACACAGATGACAACAAGGAAATGCCTCGGCATGATAGTGGCTATCTTTGTACTTAGCAAATCAAAATTGTAATTACACATTGCAACCTTTACAAAGAAATAAACTTATTATTATTATTATTATTATTATTATTATTATTATTATTATTATTATTATTATTATTATTATTATTATTATTATTATTATTATTATTATTATTATTATTATTATTATTATTATTATTATTATTATTATTATTATTATTATTATTATTATTATTATTATTATTATTATTATTATTATTATTATTATTATTATTATTATTATTATTATTATTATTATTATTATTATTATTATTATTATTATTATTATTATTATTATTATTATCATTATTATTATTATTACTCAAGTCCCAATATGACTCAGTTTTTAGCAAGCCGCTAACCAGACTGAGAGTCGAAGACCAAATGATTTTTTTTTATGAGAGAGCCACAGAATTTGGTAAACACAAGCCTATCTGATGTTATCTTGACGCCAAATGACTTCGAACAGGCGATAAATGACATGCCCATGCACTCTGCCCCAGGGCCAGACTCATGGAACTCTGTGTTCAAGAACTACAAGAAGTCCCTATCATGTGCTTCTAACATCCTATGGAGAGGGAGCATGGACACTGGGATCGTCCCACGGTTACTAAAAGCAACAAACATAGCCCCACTCTACAAAGGGGGCAGTAAAGCAATAGCAAATAACTACAGACCGATAGTGCCAACATCCCATATCATAACAATCTTTGAAAGGGTCCTAAGAAGCAAGATCGCCATCCATCTAGATACCCATCAGCTACACAACCCAGGGCAACATGGGATTAGAGCAGGTCGCTCCTGTCTGTCCCAACTACTGCACCACTATGACAAGGACCTAGATGCACTAGAAGACAAAAAGAATGCAGATGTAATATACGCAGACTTTGCAAAAGCCTTCGACAAGTGTGACCATGGTGTAGAGCACAAAATGCGTGCTAAAGGAATAACAGGAAAAGTTGGTAGATGGATCTATAACTTCCTCGCAAATAGAACACAAAGAGTAGTAGTCGATAGAGTCAAGTCTGAGGCGGCTACGGCGAAAAGCTCTGTTCCGCAAGGCACAGTACTCGCTCCCATCTTGTTCCACATCCTCATTTCTGACATAGACAAGGATGTAAGCCACAGCACCGTGTCTTCCTTTTGAGATGACACCCACGTCTGCATGACAGTGTCTTCCATTGCAGACACTGCAAGGCTCCAGGCGGACATCAACCAAATCTTTCAGTGGGCTGCAGAAAACAATATGAAGTTCAACGATGAGAAATTTCAATTACTCCGATATGGTAAACATGAGGAAATTAAAACTTCATCAGAGTATAAAACAGATTTCAGCCACACAATAGAGCGAAAAACTAACGTCAAAGACCTGTGAGTGATCATGTCGAAGGATCTCACCTTCAAGGACCATAACATTGTATCAATAGCATCTGCTAGAAAAATGACAGGATGGATAATGAGAACCTTCAAAACTAGGGATGCCAATCCCATGATGACACTCTTCATGTCGCTTGTTCTTTCAGAGAGTCTCAAAACTCTGGAGTTTTGAGACTCTGGAGTTTTGAGACTCTCTGATCGCGGGTTCTATCCCCTCCCGTGGTATGGTTTAAACTTGTGCAGTTAGCCTCTCCAAAACTCAGCTTTCTCTTGCTCAAATTCAAAGATATGTATCTTACCTACCAACCAGACTACATATAACCTCCACTCACTCTCATATGTATCTTACCTACCAACCAGACTACATATAACCTCCACTCACTCTCATATGTGTCTTACCTACCAACCAGACTACATATAACCTCCACTCACTCTCATATGTATCTTACCTACCAACCAGACTACATATAACCTCCACTCACTCTCATATGTATCTTACCTACCAACCAGACTACATATAACCTCCACTCATATGTATCTTACTCCAACCAGACTACATATAACCTCCACTCACTCTCATATGTATCTTACCTACCAACCAGACTACATATAACCTCCACTCACTCTCATATGTGTCTTACCTACCAACCAGACTACATATAACCTCCACTCACTCTCATATGTGTCTTACCTACCAACCAGACTACATATAACCTCCACTCACTCTCATATGTATCTTACCTACCAACCAGACTACATATAATCTCCACTCACTCTCATATGTGTCTTACCTACCAACCAGACTACATATAACCTCCACTCACTCTCATATGTGTCTTACCTACCAACCAGACTACATATAACCTCCACTCACTCTCATATGTATCTTACCTACCAACCAGACTACATATAACCTCCACTCACTCTCATATGTATCTTACCTACCAACCAGACTACATATAACCTCCACTCTCATATGTATCTTACTTACCAACCAGACTACATATAACCTCCACTCACTCTCATATGTATCTTACCTACCAACCAGACTACATATAATCTCCACTCACTCTCATATGTGTCTTACCTACCAACCAGACTACATATAACCTCCACTCACTCTCATATGTGTCTTACCTACCAACCAGACTACATATAACCTCCACTCACTCTCATATGTATCTTACCTACCAACCAGACTACATATAACCTCCACTCACTCTCATATGTATCTTACCTACCAACCAGACTACATATAACCTCCACTCTCATATGTATCTTACCTACCAACCAGACTACATATAACCTCCACTCACTCTCATATGTATCTTACCTACCAACCAGACTACATATAACCTCCACTCACTCTCATATGTGTCTTACCTACCAACCAGACTACATATAACCTCCACTCACTCTCATATGTATCTTACCTACCAACCAGACTACATATAACCTCCACTCACTCTCATATGTGTCTTACCTACCAACCAGACTACATATAACCTCCACTCACTCTCATATGGTGCCAGCTTGAAGACTGCCAGGGGTCTGTTGGTAATCCCCCTTATGTGTGCTGGGAGGCAGTTGAGCAGTCTCGGGCCCCTGACACTTATTGTATGGTCTCTTAACGTGCTAGTGACACCCCTGCTTTTCATTGGGGGGATGGTGCATCGTCTGCCAAGTCTTTTGCTTTCGTAGTGAGTGATTTTCGTGTGCAAGTTCGGTACTAGTCCCTCTAGGATTTTCCAGGTGTATATAATCATGTATCTCTCCCTCCTGCGTTCCAGGGAATACAGGTTTAGAAACCTCAAGCACTCCCAGTAATTGAGGTGTTTTATCTCCGTTATGCGCGCCGTGAAAGTTCTCTGTACATTTTCTAGGTCGGCAATTTCACCTGCCTTGAAAGGTGCTGTTAGTGTGCAGCAATATTCCAGCCTAGATAGAACAAGTGACCTGAAGAGTGTCATCATGGGCTTGGCCTCCCTAGTTTTGAAGGTTCTCATTATCCATCCTGTCATTTTTCTAGCAGATGCGATTGATACAATGTTATGGTCCTTGAAGGTGAGATCCTCCGACATGATCACTCCCAGGTCTTTGACGTTGGTGTTTCGCTCTATACAATGATGATCTGATAAGAAATGTCACCATATCAAAAACAATATACTCTGATCACAACATAATTGAGGTTCAGACATGTATGCGCGGAGCCCCAGACCGACATAATGAGACTAGTCACGAGGGAGCATTCACCAAATTCAACTTCAATAACAAAAACATAAAGTGGGACCAAGTAAACCAAGTCCTAACCGATATAAGCTGGGAAGATATACTAAGCAACACAGACCCCAACTTATGCCTAGAACAGATTAACTCGGTGGCACTCGATGTATGCACAAGGCTTATTCCTCTAAGAAAAAGGAGGAGTAGATGTAAAATAGAAAGAGACAGGCGCTCCCTTTACAGGCGACGGAAAAGAATAACAGAGCGGCTAAAAGAGGTCAATATATCTGAAATGCGTAGGGAGACACTGGTCAGAGAAATAGCAAGCATCGAACTTAAGCTAAAAGAATCCTTTAGGAGTCAGGAATCGCGGGAAGAACTAAAAGCCATAAATGAAATCGAAAGAAACCCAAAGTATTTCTTCTCCTATGCCAAATCAAAATCGAGAACAACGTCCAGTATTGGGCCCCTACTTAAACAAGATGGGTCCTACACAGATGACAGCAAGGAAATGAGTGAGCTACTCAAGTCCCAATATGACTCAGTTTTTAGCAAGCCGCTAACCAGACTGAGAGTCGAAGATCAAAATGAATTTTTTATGAGAGAGCCACAAAATTTGATTAACACAAGCCTATCCGATGTTATCCTGACGCCAAATGACTTCGAACAGGCGATAAATGACATGCCCATGCACTCTGCCCCAGGGCCAGACTCATGGAACTCTGTGTTCATCAAGAACTGCAAGAAGCCCCTATCACGAGCCTTTTCCATCCTATGGAGAGGGAGCATGGACACGGGGGTCGTCCCTCAGTTACTAAAAACAACAGACATAGCCCCACTCCACAAAGGGGGCAGTAAAGCAACAGCAAAGAACTACAGACCAATAGCACTAACATCCCATATCATAAAAATCTTTGAAAGGGTCCTAAGAAGCAAGATCACCACCCATCTAGAAACCCATCAGTTACACAACCCAGGGCAACATGGGTTTAGAACAGGTCGCTCCTGTCTGTCTCAACTATTGGATCACTACGACAAGGTCCTAAATGCACTAGAAGACAAAAAGAATGCAGATGTAATATATACAGACTTTGCAAAAGCCTTCGACAAGTGTGACCATGGCGTAATAGCGCACAAAATGCGTGCTAAAGGAATAACAGGAAAAGTCGGTCGATGGATCTATAATTTCCTCACTAACAGAACACAGAGAGTAGTCGTCAACAGAGTAAAGTCCGAGGCAGCTACGGTGAAAAGCTCTGTTCCACAAGGCACAGTACTCGCTCCCATCTTGTTCCTCATCCTCATATCCGACATAGACAAGGATGTCAGCCACAGCACCGTGTCTTCCTTTGCAGATGACACCCGAATCTGCATGACAGTGTCTTCCATTGCAGACACTGCAAGGCTCCAGGCGGACATCAACCAAATCTTTCAGTGGGCTGCAGAAAACAATATGAAGTTCAACGATGAGAAATTTCAATTACTCAGATATGGTAAACATGAGGAAATTAAATCTTCATCAGAGTACAAAACAAATTCTGGCCACAAAATAGAGCGAAACACCAACGTCAAAGACCTGGGAGTGATCATGTCGGAGGATCTCACCTTCAAGGACCATAACATTGTATCAATCGCATCTGCTAGAAAAATGACAGGATGGATAATGAGAACCTTCAAAACTAGGGAGGCCAAGCCCATGATGACACTCTTCAGGTCACTTGTTCTATCTAGGCTGGAATATTGCTGCACACTAACAGCACCTTTCAAGGCAGGTGAAATTGCCGACCTAGAAAATGTACAGAGAACTTTCACGGCGCGCATAACGGAGATAAAACACCTCAATTACTGGGAGCGCTTGAGGTTCCTAAACCTGTATTCCCTGGAACGCAGGAGGGAGAGATACATGATTATATACACCTGGAAAATCCTAGAGGGACTAGTACCGAACTTGCACACGAAAATCACTCACTACGAAAGCAAAAGACTTGGCAGACGATGCACCATCCCCCCAATGAAAAGCAGGGGTGTCACTAGCACGTTAAGAGACCATACAATAAGTGTCAGGGGCCCGAGACTGTTCAACTGCCTCCCAGCATACATAAGGGGGATTACCAACAGACCCCTGGCAGTCTTCAAGCTGGCACTGGACAAGCACCTAAAGTCAGTTCCTGATCAGCCGGGCTGTGGCTCGTACGTTGGTTTGCGTGCAGCCAGCAGCAACAGCCTGGTTGATCAGGCTCTGATCCACCAGGAGGCCTGGTCACAGACCGGGCCGCGGGGGCGTTGACCCCCGGAACTCTCTCCAGGTAAACTCCAGGTATTCTGTGTTTCGGAAATTGTAAAGTCAACTTTCGAGTAAGTAAGTAAGTAAGTTTATTCAGGTATACACAAATACAGTTACATAGAATTATCATACATAGCAGCATATGTGTAGAGAACCTAGGATAACCCAAAAAAGTCAGACAGAGTGACTTATTTCCATTGGGGTCCTTTTACCTTATTATTATAATATAAAGGTTATAATATTTTCTTATTATTCTACAATGAAGATAACATCTTATTATCATACTAAAAAGACTATCTACTACACGAGGGTCATTAAGACTATCTACAATACGAGGGTCATTACTAGGAATAAGGTAAAATTTACACGTATGTTAGCTAAAAAATAGAAAATCATTCCCCTCCCTTTCTGTAGCTACATTCATCAGACACCTTTTGGCACTCTTCTTGAACTGGTTCATGCTATGACTGGCTTTGACATGTGCGGGTAGTCTGTTCCATTCCTTTATTGCTGTACAATAAAAGGTGTTTGAAGCCTGGCCACTGACTGTGGGTACTACAAAGTTGTGCTCTCTCCCCCTAGTACTATGATTGCTTTGGTTCCCAACCTTGACAAAATTGACAGCAAGATATTCTGGACACTGTTTGTGAGCAATTTTATAAACATGATTTAGCTTCAGTTGTTTTACTCTGTCTTCAACATTCAGCATATCCAACTGCTGTAATTCATCCTGGCCTACATGTTCTCTTGGTCCCAGCCCCAGGATGAATCTTACGATTTTGTTCTGGGTGATTTGCAGTCTATCTTTCAGTTTTTTTGTCAAGGCAGAGTACCAAGAAGAGCAAGCGTAATCCATATGGCATTGTATAAGGGCTAGACATAGGGTCCTGCGAGCCTCAGTAGGTAGACACTGTGCTTGTCTATACAGGAACTTCAGTCTGGCATTCGCTTTCTTTACTACACTGTTCCCTATCAATTCTCCTGACATGCATGGGTCAAAGGGGATTCCCAGATATTTTACTGATGAAACCAAAGTGATGGGCTCCCCATTACACTGAACATTAAAATTATTTACCCTTCTCAGTTTATGTTTCGTGCCAAAGAGAATGGCTTCAGTTTTCCCTAGGTGTAATGATAGTTTGTTGTCTACTAACCATTTGCTGCAGGACTCCAGTTCCAGTGTTAAAACATTAGCAATATCTTGTGGGTCTTTACCTGACACTAACAGAGCACTGTCATCTGCATACAGTAGGAGTTTGCACTTGACACTGATAGGCATATCATTGACATAACATAAGAATAATAAGGGACCCAGAATACTACCTTGGGGAACTCCACATGTTATCGGCAGGGGTTCTGATTCCGTTTTGTTGATTTTGACTATTTGTCTCCTGTTGCTAAGGTAGGACTTAAACCAGTCTACAGAACCTATACCGATAGCTTGAAGTTTATTACATAATATATTGTGGTTGACAGTATCGAAGGCCTTTTGCAGGTCTAAGGTTACCATACCTATGAGGTTCCCCTTTGACATTTCAGTTCTCAGGTAATCCATCAGATTAATAAGGGAGGTGTCGGTTGAGTAGGATCTTCTAAAGCCCGATTGATAGCTATGGAGAATGCTGTTGTCATTAAGGTACTTAACTACTTGAGAATACACCGCCCTCTCCAGAATTTTAGATATTATACTGAGTATACTAACAGGCCTATAGTTGCTTACATCAGACCTACTATTTTTCTTGAAGATAGGAGTAACTCTGGCCTCCTTGAACCCCTCCGGTACGGTATTAGTGGTGATTGATAGATTTATTATGTGAGCAATAGGGATTGACAGTTCAGAAGCACCATCTTTTAGGAACTTAGACGGGATGTTATCAGGGCCTGTGCTCTTAGTTGGGTTTAACCTGCTTAGTTCTTTTTGAATGAAGTCATGAGATACACTTACTAGTTGACAACTGTTTGGGGTTACCCCTTTATTGGTATAGTATGTTTGAAACTTATCAGAGTCTGTGTTAAAGGTATTTGATGCAGCTGGTAGTTTACTTACTAGTGTTGATGCAACAGATGTGTAGTAGGAATTAAAGCAATTTGCCACCTTAGATGTTTCGTGGCATACCTCATTATCGATAGTGAGTACTATGTTAGACCTATCTACTGGCTTATGGCTATACCCCAACTGTTTTAGTTGTTGCCAGAGCTTTCTGGGGTTATGCTTATACTCTTCAATTTTTGAGCAATAGTGCTTTGCCTTTGCTCCTTTTATAAGTCTCTGTACTCTGTTCCTCACCCTTTGGAATTCATTTAGTGCTGCAATATCCTGTCTGTTTGCTTTAAATCTTTTTAGCAGCTGGTCTCTGAATTTCATATTATCTAATATCTCAGTAGTCATCCAGGGTTCAGTTCTTCGTTTAATCCTAACCTCTTTAACTGGTGCAATATTATCAAGGATGGTAGTGAACATTGTTTTGAATTTTTCCCAGGCATCGTTTACGTCCGTGCAACTTGTTATCTCTGTCCAGTCACAATTGTGTAGCCTATTTACCAGTGTTTCTTTACTGTAGTTTCTAGTTGACCTCATTTTTATTGTCCTGTGTAGGCCTATCCTATCCCTAGTGATTTTCCTGGTGCAGTAAATGATGAAATGATCACTAAGACCTGTGGTAATGACGCCTGACTGACTAATGTTCTCAGAGCGGTTACAAAGTATGTGGTCAATTAGGGTGGCTGAGAACTGTGTGATCCGGGTTGGTGTATTAATTAGTTGAGTGTAGCTATTTAATCCTAGAATTTGCTTATACCTTTTGCATAGCCCGTTATTTTGCTGCTGAAAACAGATATTGAAGTCGCCCAGTATTATTGTCTCGCAATTGTTTTCAACTCCGGACAAGACTCTGGAAAAGTCTTCTAAGAACTGGTCCTGGGTAGGAGGGCGGTAACTAGTTCCTACTAAGATGGGTTTGGTCTTGGGAAGCAGCACTTCAAACCATAGAATCTCCAGTTTATTGTTATTTAAATCAGGTCTTGGGTTGTAAGCTAAGTCATTTCTAATGTAGGCACATACTCCACCACCCTTTCTGTTCCTATCTAAGCGTTTTATATTGTAACCTTCTATTTTGACCTCGTCGTCAGTCACCGTATCATCCAACCAAGATTCAGAGATGGTTATAACTGCCGCCCTAATTTTGTTAGCTAGAATCCTAATCTCTGCCAATTTAGGAAGAAGTGATCTTGCATTGACATGAATAAAGTGAAGGCCTGTTTTCATAAAACAATCATAATCATCAATATATGGCAATGGGTCATTTGTATTAAAATTAGGTAAATCAATGTCATCACTGCTAAAGGGTAACTGTGCCAAAGTGCATTTGTTACACACAAAATGAATTCTGGCACCGTTGCTATAATTGTACATACATCCATCATGCACCCACCCCTTACACATTTTACATAAGGTGCCTTTTCTGTTTTTCATGCGTACTTTAGTACAGTGTATGCACCTGTTTGGTAGTGTTTGAGATAATAATGGCTGTATTGTCTCACATTGACCTATGTATGCATTACATATGGAGTTAAGGTTATCATCCCTAGCTACTAGACCGTCATTATTGCCGTCATTTATCTGTCTGTTTTGCCTCTGCACAATAGTTTGAGGTCCTGGATTAATTTGGATATCACCACTTAAGAGCGCTACAATAAGAGCTGTGTGCCACTGTTTTTGTTTGGGTATGCGGTGTTGCCATACCTTGCGGCGATAGTGAGGTTTACTTTTCTGGTAGGATGGCAACTGTTGGGCTTTTACTGTCCAGGGCGCTGTTACTCCATTCACCTTTTCCAACCCCCATGACTGATTTCTTTCTTCATGGAATTGAAGAAGAAATATAAATATAATTATGGCAGCCTGTACCCCCCTAATGCCTGCCATTTTCACTCTTCGCTCTTTTACTCATATACAATAATATTTATTTCTCTTTTCCAGTCCCTAGTACACTTAGTATCTGCTTTAGCAATCACACTGAATTACTAGTAAAATTTCCTCTTCAAAACCCTCTTCACTGCTCACTTTTCCCTTAACTTCACAAAACCCTTACAGTTAACCCCTTATTACACACTCCCCTTAACCCAACACTCACTTCACAGTCTGGCTTCACCAATTAACTTCTAACTCCTTTCCATTCTGGTAGACCAGAAAGGTTTAATCAATGGTTTTATCCTTCCAAATCCCCCTCAATTCCATTTATCGGGGGTTGTGTCGTGTTGTTGTCTCCTGACCTGTTTTGCTGACTCAGCCATTTTTAAATACTGAGGGGAGTAACGCCACCTGACTTTCCTTGAGTTTATAGATATATTTGGCGTTTTCTGCTATGATTCTCTCACTGTACACTGGTCAGCTGAATATAGGTCAGCTACTAAAACATTAACCTTGACTGTTTAACTATTCACTTCTTTCCCACGACTGGCACTGAGGGATAACCGTCCTATACCTTGGAGTTTTGTACTGTTGATTTGACGATGTCTCCTGTGTTTCCCTCTCGTTAGCACTGGTACAGGTGATATGATGGTGGTACAGATATGATGCTACTGTCAACAGATGAACGTCAGTAAAGATGAGAATTTCACTTCGCTAGTTGTACGTCTGGCAGTAGCTGCTGTTTGAATGCCGGTCAGCCATGTTTAAATGCTCAATTCTGTCCCTCGTTTGGCACTGACGAAAAAAGTCCTACAGACCTGTCATTTCCTTGGAGATTTAGTTGATCAGGTTTTCTGCCATGTTGTCTTCCCGTTAAACACTGGTGCAGTTGATATGGAGGTCAGTTATTTCATTCCTACTTCTAACTTTCACAGTCACCGCCTTGTTGAATCCTCCCTTATACACAACTTTCCTTGTATGAATCTTAGTCCTGGCTTTGTCTCTGTAGATGTGTTCCTTTCCCGTTACATCGTAAAACCTTGCAAACTTCACAACAACTTTGACTTAACCTGATTCTTTTTTCCCATCTTCCTCTTCCTATTCCTCTTTCCTCTTTCTCCTTTGGGTTTTCTTCTGCTTTGGGTATTTGACTGACTCCACTACTACTACTACCTCCACTTCGTCTCTTGTTCCCGTCCCTGTCTGTTGGTCTATATATACTCCCTCCTTCTCTCCTTTTGTCAGTGTGACTTTGTAAATGGTCTAAGTCGGACAGAAACGTCATTCATTCATTCATTAAAGATTTGCCGGTACTTCTGGCCCGGGTCTTCTCCAGATGGTGACCCGGCGGTGTCCCCCGGGGCGGGGGTGTCGATCGTCTTCTTCATTCTTCTATCTTCTCTCTTGGGCCCTCCGGTTGGAGGGTAACTTCTTCTTCTATCTTGCACTGACTCCCCAAGTGGGGAGTGTCTTCTTTCTTTCTCGTCGGCAGGCATCGCAAGGTCAAGGGTCTTCAGGCACTTGTAGCCCCGTCAAATGTTGGTAGTGTGGCATGGTTCTAGGTGATTCAGACTTTTACCTAGAAAGCGGTACAGGCTCCATTGGATTTTTTTTTTTTTTTTTTTTTTTTTAAGCGGGGGGGAGAGGAGGTAGGGGAGTGAAAGAAGGAAGAGTAGGAGAGGTGATAGATGGAGCGTAGTGGCGACTCGTAGTTGTATGTGGCGGCGTCATCGAGGTGGTGGGTGGGCAGCCAGGATGGGGATGAGAGTTCCCAGGTCTTGGGTGGCGAGGTACACCAGCCGGGCTGTGGTGTCTTCTCGGTTTGGGTCCCCATGCACCATTGGGAAGTGCCTTCGTCGGAGTGGCACCGTCGCTGGACAGTCAAGGAGGTAGTGCACTAGTGGACCTGGGACCATCTGGTTGCAATGGCAGCAGCGCTCCTCTCGCACGCGGTCAATGAGTCTTCTGGCAGTAGGGTAGCCAAGTCGCAGCCGGTGGACCCCAACCTCCAACTTCCTGTCTAGCCTCCGCATGCTCGGCGGGGGCTCCCCACGGGTCGCCCTGTCATACCAGATCCGGCTCCGCGATGTGCCTGGCCCTGGTAGCGGGTGCCTGGTTGCATCAGCTGCCCACAGATCCACCTGCCTTCGGCTGATAGCAATGGTGGTCACTGGCTGGGCCTCAAGGGTTGCCGACTTCGCCGCTCGATCTGCCGCATCATTCCCAGCGAGGTCGATGTGGCTCGGTATCCAGTTGATAGTTGCTTGCTGTCCCTGCTCCTTAAGTGTCTGCAGGTCCTTCCTGATGGCAGTAATTAGCCGGATGTTGTCCCTGGGCTCCCTGTGCATGACGGCCTGGATCGCCGCTCTGGAGTCCACATGAATGACTGGGGGTCGCCGATGATCCAGGAGTGCGTGTTGCAGGGCCCTCTGGATGGCATGGAGTTCTGCCTGGAGAATTGTGCAGTGATCTTGGAGACGCCATCCAGCCGTCAGAGTGGCATGGTGCACCCCGGCACCTGTGCGGCCAGCCTCTGGATCCCGGGAGCCATCGGTGTAATATACTGCGCACCCAGGGTGCTCCGCTGCTGCAATACTCACTGCAGCCCATTGCTGCAGCACGTGTTGTGGACAGTGACGCTTGCTAACTGGGAGGTCTTGGATGTGGATCACAACTGCTTCTGGTGCCCAGGGCGGGAGTACAGAGTACCCCGCCACAGGCCGGTCACAGCCCTTGTCGACCATAAGCGCCATGGGGAGGAGTTTGCTTGCTACATCAGCCGCTGACCACACCCACAGCCGGCCAGGAGACTCCCTGAGGTCTCCCTGTTGCCGTTCAAGGAGGTGTTGCAGCAGTCCCTCTCCACCGGGGAGTTGTACGTACTTGGCCACCCTCCTGGCTGCCACAAGGGCGATTCTGTCGCGTAGCGGCTGCAATTGAGCCTCATGATTCAGGGGCACAGTGTTCGTCCACCTCGGCGCCCCCAACATGATCCGAGCTGCAGTATTTTGGACGACGTTGAGTCTTCGAAGGTGCGTTGGGCGGGCATGGACAAGGGTAAGTGCCCCATAGTCGATGAGAGAGCGCACCGCCTGCACATAAAATAATCGGAGAATGTCACGGCTGGCCCCTGACCTAGGGCTGGCGAGGGCCCGCATGGCGGTGACCCGTTGCATGGTCCGCTCTCTGACGTACTCCGCCTGATTCCGAAAGGAGAGCCGATTGTCGATGTGCACTCCCAGGTACAGGTAGCTACTGACCCAGTCGAGATTGACTCCTGACATCTGCAGTCTCCCCTCCGGCACATTGGCATGCAGGATCATGGCCTTGGATTTTTCTGCTGAGACCTTGAGGCCGAGACGACGGCAGGCGGTGGAGAGGAGGTTAAGGTCACGTTGGGCTCTATGCATCAAACCACATCTCTCGGTGATGATGAGGGCAAGATCATCAGCGTAGCTGAGCAGCTGGGTGCCTAAAGAGAATGGCAGCTGCACCAGCTCATGCATCAGGACATTGAAGAGAGCGGGGCTGAGGACCCCTCCCTGCGGGGTGCCGTTTTCAAGGGGCCTGAGGGTGGACACTTGTCCCTGGAAACGCACTCGTGCACACCTGCCCTGCAGGTATGAAGAGATCCAGGCAAGGAGCCTTCCCTTCACGCCCCTGCCTGCTAGGAGGTCAAGGATGGCTGGTGCGCTGGCAAGCTCAAAGGCTTTCTCGAGGTCCAGGAAGACAACAATTTTGGGTCTCTTGTTTGACATAATGCCTGCAAGGAGGGTGGTGATGCTCTCTGCTGTGCCCACTCCTCGTGTGAAACCGTATATGTGACGGTGTTCCGGGCCAAGCTTCCACCGTAGTCGCTCAAGGATCATCCTCTCAGCCGTCTTGGACAGACAGCAGGTGAG
>NW_027196993.1:47500-71979 GCF_038502225.1 Cherax quadricarinatus | reverse complement strand
TATCATGATCAAATGCTTTACTGAAGAAAGTCGGTAAATTAGTTAGGCAGAACGGCCCCTCATGAATCCATGCTATCATAATTAATGTTTATCAAGATGTAGAGAAACTCACACAGCAACACTAAACAAACAGCACAAAACGAAACGATAGAGGATAAACTTTAAAGCCTAAAATTAGAACAAATATAGAAGTATACCCACCTAGACGAGACATCAAGTAGTTCGAGAGACAGAGAGAGAAAGAGAGAAAGAGAGAGAGAGAGAGAGAGAGAGAGAGAGAGAGAGAGAGAGAGAGAGAGAGAGAGAGAGAGAGAGAGATAGTGGGGAGAAGCTTACAACACTTCGACGTATCTCGCATCTGCTTGACAATAGGGGTTGCAAGATTCTGTACGAGGCACAAGTACGCTCACACCTTGAGTATGCTCCACTTTCTTGGTTTGCCTGCCCCCCCCCCTCTCATCTGCGACTGCTTGACAGAGTAGAGAACAGAGCAAGACGTCTCATCTCTCGCCTGGACCCATCCTGGATAGATCTGTCATTTCAGCAGAGCCTTCAACATAGGAGGGATGTGGGTGGCCTTACTGTTATGTACAAGGCCAATATTGTCAAAGTACCACACTTGGATCCACTTCGAGGACAGCGAGAAACAAGCTTTTATGCCACAAGACGGGCAGAAAGCAGCAACTTCACTCTGGCTGTACCCTTCTCCAGAACATCACTTCATCTGAGATCATATATACCCAGGATGACTCGAGTATGGAACACATTCGTACAGCATAATGATGTCAACGAGATAAAGTCAGTTGATCAAATGAAAATGCTGGCCCACAGATGGCTCCAACTTCATCCTGTTCCCTACTTGTATGTCTCATAACAATAAAAATGCTTTCAAATGAGCTGATGTAGGTAACAGCTCTTAGCTTGTCAATAAAGCTAGGAATCCTTAACTTGCTATGTATGGATCCTGCCTCCACTACATCGCTTCCCAAACTATTCCACTTACTGACTACTCTGTGGCTGAAGAAATACTTCCTAACATCCCTGTGATTCATCTGTGTCTTCAACTTCCAACTGTGTCCCCTTGTTACTGTGTCCAATCTCTGGAACATCCTGTCTTTGTCCACCTTGTCAATTCCTCTCAGTATTTTGTATGTCGTTATCATGTCCCCCCTATCTCTCCTGTCCTCCAGTGTCGTCAGGTTGATTTCCCTTAACCTCTCCTCGTAGGACATACCTCTTAGCTCTGGGACTAGTCTTGTTGCAAACCTTTGCACTTTCTCTAGTTTCTTCACGTGCTTGGCTAGGTGTGGGTTCCAAACTGGTGCCGCATACTCCAATATGGGCCTAACATACACGGTGTACAGGGTCCTGAATGATTCCTTATTAAGATGTCGGAATGCTGTTCTGAGTGTGTGTGTGTGTGTGTGTGTGTGTGTGTGTGTGTGTGTGTGTGTGTGTGTGTGTGTGTGTGTGTGTGTGTGTGTGTGTGTGTGTGTGTGTGTGTGTGTGTGTGTGTGTGTGTGTGTGTGTGTGTGTGTGTGTGTGTGTGTGTGTACTCACCTAGTTGTACTCACCTAGTTGAGGTTGCGGGGGTCGAGTCCGAGCTCCTGGCCCCGCCTCTTCACTGATCGCTACTAGGTCACTCTCCCTGAGCCGTGAGCTTTATCGTACCTCTGCTTAAAGCTATGTATGGATCCTGCCTCCACTACATCGCTTCCCAAACTATTCCACTTACTGACTACTCTGTGGCTGAAGAAATACTTCCTAACATCCCTGTGATTCATCTGTGTCTTTAGCTTCCAACTGTGTCCCCTTGTTACTGTGTCCAATCTCTGGAACATCCTGTTTTTGTCCACCTTGTCAATTCCTCTCAGTATTTTGTATGTCGTTATCATGTCCCCCCTATCTCTCCTGTCCTCCAGTGTCGTCAGGTTGATTTCCCTTAACCTCTCCTCGTAGGACATACCTCTTAGCTCTGGGACTAGTCTTGTTGCAAACCTTTGCACTTTCTCTAGTTTCTTTACGTGCTTGGCTAGGTGTGGGTTCCAAACTGGTGCCGCATACTCCAATATGGGCCTAACGTATACGGTGTACAGGGTCCTGAACGATTCCTTATTAAGATGTCGGAATGCTGTTCTGAGGTTTGCTAGGCGCCCATATGCTGCAGCAGTTATTTGGTTGATGTGCGCTTCAGGAGATGTGCCTGGTGTTATACTCACCCCAAGATCTTTTTCCTTGAGTGAGGTTTGTAGTCTCTGACCCCCTAGACTGTACTCCGTCTGCGGCCTTCTTTGCCCTTCCCCAATCTTCATGACTTTGCACTTGGTGGGATTGAACTCCAGGAGCCAATTGCTGGACCAGTTCTGCAGCCTGTCCAGATCCCTTTGTAGTTCTGCCTGGTCTTCGATCGAGTGTATTCTTCTCATCAACTTCACGTCATCTGCAAACAGGGACACCTCAGAGTCTATTCCTTCCGTCATGTGTGTGTGTGTGTGTGTGTGTGTGTGTGTGTGTGTGTGTGTGTGTGTTAGACCTGCGCCCCCCCTCCCCAACAACTACAAACAGTCACACTGGGATGGCCCAATAGTGGAGAACATAGCCTCAGCAATATTTCAGAGTGTGTCGGGGAAAGATAGAGCCCGCCTTCTGGCGGGGCACTTTCTGTTATCTGTTCCCAACTCCAGCCTTGGCACACACCTCGACCCACAGACCATCCGCATTGGTGTTGCCCTTCGACTTGCCGCCCTTATTCTCGCCGAACACAGGTGTATTTGCGGCAGTGAAGCGAGAGACCGATTTGGGTACCATGGTCTTGTGTGCCGTAAATCCGAGGGAAAGACTGCAAGACATGAAGAGGTTAATAACATTATCAAGAGGAGCCTCACAACAGCTGGATGTCCAGCAATAAGAGAGTCACCCCAACTATGTAGATTTGATGGCAGCCAAAAGCGTTCAGATGGCATCACCCTTCAAGCCTGGAGAGATGGCAAGCAGGTGGTGTGGGACTACGCATGTGCATCTACCTTAGCTGATACCTATCTCCAATACACCAGGGAGGAAGGAGGAGCAGCCGCCAGCTTCAGGGAGTCCCAAAAGCCTAGAAAATACGTACAGAAAACTTGCCCATCAATATATGTTTGTTCCCATAGGCTCAGAGACCCTTGGCTCATGGGGAAAGAATGCATCTAAGTTCTTTAAGGAACTAGGCAAAAGACTCATCAGGGTAACTAGGTTTCCCAGGGCAGCTAGTTTTCTGCTCCAGCGACTCAGCGCTGCTGTTCAGAGGGGTAATGCCTGCTGTATCTTGGGCACGCGCCCCAGCTCTGAGGAGCCGGATGAGATTTTATCATTATAATAATCAGTGACAAACACGTAACAATATGTACTAGACATGTATCTTATGTACACCTCATGTACTGTACATGCCATCTTTATATCAACAATGTATCTGTTAAGATGGGGTGTTAGGGAAAATGGAAGATTCAAACGGCTTCAGGAAGAAATCCAAATATTCTTCCTTGAAACCTTTTTATCCACTTCTCCGAGGCTATGGGTCCCACAATTTCTACAAAACATCTGGTGGACAATGGGCTTTCAATCACAAGTACACCGGACACTGTTACCAGAATGAGTCCATGAAGACACCTTGCTCCTGGCTCTATTATCACTGTAAATGATCCAACTCTCATGCACACTAGATAAGTGGGCTAACACGAAGGGTGAATGCAGGGCCCCTGGATATATAACACCTTAACAGGATCGTAGACTACAACGGCGACACTCATGCTCTCTTCCATCGTCATATACTGCAATCAGGTCCTTACCCATCTTGTACGAAGTATGGGGCTGCAATTTGTTTAATGAACAAGATGAGAAAGAAAATGGACTTAGTGGCGACTTCCCTTGGTATTTCACCTAGGGTTGGGTGTCATGGACTCTTGGTGGTGTCTTGGACTTGTAGTGGTGTGAGGCCAGGACACTTTGTCCTGCTTAATCAGAGCTGCCGCCTTATCAGAATATCATCAAAAATCATTATACTCAACACTTAGCACACTGGTAATGTCTTCCACATCAAGAGCTCACTCTCAGAATATGCATTCTGGCTTAGGTCCAGAAAATCCATTGATTACACTTAAATAAGTATTGGTTTTTAATAATCCAGAGAAACGTCAGAGGACACAGTAAATAGAGGTGCCAGGTCTTCTCTCTTTAATACGTTCAGGGAGATGTACTAAATTAAACTCCATGATTGCGTTATCACATCCGGCCTTGGTCTATCTTCTCTGGTGCCTCACAAAAGCTTCCCTCTAGATATTCAAACACCCTGACAAGCCTACATTAGGTGACCCAACTCGGGTGCGCTTGTCAGACACTGCCAGTGGTGAGAGCTAATTAATCACTCTCATTATGTCAGAATGTCAGTCACTCTGACATAAGCTCAACAATGCTCTGAAACCCCACTAAACAAATTAGGTCTGAGGCTCTTATTTTGCAAGTGCTACCTTACGAAAGCAAGAGACTCAGAAAACGGTGCAACATGAACCGAATGCAAAGCAGGGGTGTCGTAAGAAAACACAGTAAGTGTCTGGGGCCCAAGACTGTTCAACAGTCTCCCATCGTACATAAGGAGGGTTAACCGATAGGCCCCTGGCTGTCTTCAAGAGGGAGCTGGACAGATACCTAAAGTCAGTGCCCGATCAGCCAGGCTGTGGTTCGTACGTTGTAGTGAAATCAGAGGTTGCAGTAAGTAAATTAAATACAGTGTGCCGCTACACTTTTATGATAGTTACATAGTGGGAACACCAGCAGTGCGTAGCTACACAGTGGGAACACCAGCAGTGCGTAGCTACACAGTGGGAACACCAGCAGTGCGTAGCTACACAGTGGGAACACCAGCAGTGCGTAGCTACACAGTGGGAACACCAGCAGTGCGTAGCTACACAGTGGGAACACCAGCAGTGCGTAGCTACACAGTGGGAACACCAGCAGTGCGTAGCTACACAGTGGGAACACCAGCAGTGCGTAGCTACACAGTGGGAACACCAGCAGTGCGTAGCTACACAGTGGGAACACCAGCAGTGCGTAGCTACACAGTGGGAACACCAGCAGTGCGTAGCTACACAGTGGGAACACCAGCAGTGCGTAGCTACACAGTGGGAACACCGGCAGTGCGTAGCTACACAGTGGGAACACCGGCAGTGCGTAGCTACACAGTGGGAACACCAGCAGTGCGTAGCTACACAGTGGGAACACCGGCAGTGCGTAGCTACACAGTGGGAACACCAGCAGTGCGTAGCTACACAGTGGGAACACCAGCAGTGCGTAGCTACACAGTGGGAACACCGGCAGTGCGTAGCTACACAGTGGGAACACCAGCAGTGCGTAGCTACACAGTGGGAACACCAGCAGTGCGTAGCTACACAGTGGGAACACTGTTTTCCCTGCCATATTCCATTACACATGATGGGTCATACACATTAAGTGTTTAAATCTGTCAATCCTAGCTGGAAGACCTCATTAATGTCAGCCTGGGCTGGGAGACTTCAGTATTGTCAGCCTGAGCTGGAAGAGCTTAGTAGTGTCAGCCTGACCCGGGAGGCCTCAGATGGTCGATGAGGATATCGTCAAGTATACCAATAAAGGCTTCGTTCCAGCAGAACTGGAGTTACTGCCGCTTGGGAATTACTTTCCCTCAGGATGCCATTTCCATACATAGGCGAAATGACAACCATATTTACGTCTATAAATATATGTATAGATGTTTATGTATAAATAGACATATTATAAACTCATTGTAGCAATAACATTGCAGCAACCAACCTAAACATCACGGAGAAAACTTTAGCAAACATCATGAAGGATATTATACTTTTCTTCCCTCATAATAACTTCACAAATCTTTGCGTTTCCTGAGACCAAGTTTACTTAGACAACAAAACCACAGAGAACGATTCAAACCTTACAGAGCTTTACCAGTTTAGAGGGGAAACGTAGTCACTGTTTATGTCTGATCTACACATAGTTTATTGCTTCTCAGACAGAGAGGCAAGTCTTGCCTCTCAGACAGATATGCAAGTCTTGCCTCTCAGACAGATATGCAAGTCT
The DNA here is from genome assembly GCF_038502225.1 of Cherax quadricarinatus. Taxonomy (NCBI): domain Eukaryota; kingdom Metazoa; phylum Arthropoda; class Malacostraca; order Decapoda; family Parastacidae; genus Cherax; species Cherax quadricarinatus. Next base: position 65,874 of record NW_027196993.1, on the reverse strand, counting down.
TGCTTCTCAGACAGATATGCAAGTCTTGCCTCTCAGACAGATATGCAAGTCTTGCCTCTCAGTCAGATATGCAAGTCTTGCCTCTCAGACAGATATACAAGTCTTGCCTCTCAGACAGATATGCAAGTCTTGCCTCTCAGACAGATATGCAAGTCTTGCCTCTCAGAAAGATATGCAAGTCTTGCCTCTCAGACAGATATGCAAGTCTTGCCTCTCAGACAGATATGCAAGTCTTGCCTCTCAGACAGATAGGCAAGTTGAAGATTGAGACATTTATGCAACATATGGGAATCTTTGTTTAGGAAACGTTTCGCCACACAGTGGACATCGACTCCAGGCTGAGGGACTGATTACCTCAAACTCCTCCTCTCCTTACACCTTTCTGCTTTGTACTGGACTGATGAAGCCACTGTGTGGCGAAACGTTCCCTAAATAAAGATTCCCATATGTTGCATAAGTGTCTCAATCTTCAACTTGTCGGTGTTCAAAACCATTCATCACAGATATGCAAGTCTTGCCTCTCAGACAGATATGCAAGTCTTGCCTCTCAGACAGATAGGCAAGTCTTGCTTCTCAGACAGATATGCAAGTCTTGCCTCTCAAACAGATATGCAAGTCTTGCCTCTCAGACAGATAGGCAAGTCTTGCTTCTCAGACAGATATGCAAGTCTTGCCTCTCAGAAAGATATGCAAGTCTTGCCTCTCAGACAGATATGCAAGTCTTGCCTCTCAAACAGATAAGCAAGTCTTGCCTCTCAGACAGATAGGCAAGTCTTGCTTCTCAGACAGATATGCAAGTCTTGCCTCTCAAACAGATAAGCAAGTCTTGCCTCTCAGACAGATAGGCAAGTCTTGCCTCTCAGACAGATATGCAAGTCTTGCCTCTCAAACAGATATGCAAGTCTTGCCTCTCAGACAGATATGCAAGTCTTGCCTCTCAGACAGATATGCAAGTCTTGCCTCTCAGACAGATATGCAAGTCTTGCCTCTCAAACAGATAAGCAAGTCTTGCCTCTCAGACAGATAGGCAAGTCTTGCTTCTCAGACAGATATGCAAGTCTTGCCTCTCAGACAGATATGCAAGTCTTGCCTCTCAGACAGATATGCAAGTCTTGCCTCTCAAACAGATAAGCAAGTCTTGCTTCTCAGACAGATATGCAAGTCTTGCCTCTCAGACAGATATGCAAGTCTTGCCTCTCAGACAGATATGCAAGTCTTGCCTCTCAAACAGATAAGCAAGTCTTGCCTCTCAGACAGATAGGCAAGTCTTGCTTCTCAGACAGATATGCAAGTCTTGCCTCTCAGACAGATATGCAAGTCTTGCCTCTCAGACAGATATGCAAGTCTTGCCTCTCAGACAGATATGCAAGTCTTGCCTCTCAAACAGATAAGCAAGTCTTGCCTCTCAGACAGATATGCAAGTCTTGCCTCTCAGACAGATATGCAAGTCTTGCCTCTCAGACAGATATGCAAGTCTTGCCTCTCAAACAGATATGCAAGTCTTGCCTCTCATACGGCAACAAAATTAAGGCTCACCTTAAATAAACAGGGCAGGACTATGGTGCACGATACTGCAAAAACTGATCCAATATAGATCAGGACACTGAGCTGATAAGAAGCAAAACAATGCACTGTACACCAACCCATTTAATAAACAGAGGTCTTATTTAACAGTGCATAAAAGAAACAATTAAATTTGAACGTTAGGGAGGACTGAAGGCAGCAGAATGATGAGGAAACGAGAGAGGAAGAGGTAAACAGATGATGGTGATGTGTGTGTGTGGGAACGGGGTTAGTGTGTGGGCATGAGGGAGGGTGAGTACATACCTGGTCCTGGAGTATATCTCCTGGAGAGGGTTTCAGGGGGTCAATGCCCCCGGGACCCGGTCTGAGACCTGGCATAGCTGGTTGGTACCCGGGGCGTTAGTGAGACCCTGGTTTGTAATCGCGAAATCCAGGTTGGTGGACACGAGACACGGATTCATAAACGCTAGATCGGGTTTCGTTAACGACACTCTGGTTGGTGGATACGAGACCCGGGTTCGATAAGGAAGCATCATGGGAGTAATGGGTGTCCTGGGACCAACAGATTGTATGTGACGCTACAACAAATGGTGTCTATTGAGGGGGAAGGGATGTGGGGGAGGAAGGGAGGGGAAAATGGGGAAATCCAACTGGGACCGGTAGGATATCCTCATAGACCAGATGAATTTATTGGAGGGGATAGGGAGTATGGTGGAGGGTGTGGTGAAGGGTGCGGTGGAGGGTATGGTGGAGGTTGTGGTGGAGGGTGTGGTGGAGGGTGTGGTGGAGGGTGTAGTGGAGGGTATGTGGTGGAGGGTGTGTGGTGGAAGGTGTGTGGTGGAGGGTGCAGTGGAGAGTGTGTGGTGGAGGGTGTGGTGGAGGGTGTGGTGGAGGTTGTGTGGTGGAGGGTGTGATGGAGGGTGTGTGGTGGAGGGTGTGTGGTGGAGGGTGTGGTGGAGGGTGTGTGGTGGAGGGTGTGTGGTGGAGGGTGTGTGGTGGAGGGTGTCTACCTGGAGTCTACCTGGAGGTTATTCCGGGGATCAACGCCCCTGCGGCCCGGTCCACGACCAGACATCCCGGTGGATCAGGGCCTGATCAACCAGGCTGTTACTGCTGGCCGCACGCAGTCCAACGTACGAACCACAACCCGGCTGATCCGGCACTGCCGGTGTGGTGGAGAGTGTGATGGAGGGTGTGGTGGAGGGTGTGTGGTGGAGTGTGTGTGGTGGAGGGTGCGTGGTGGAGGGTGTGGTGGAGGGTGTGGTGGAGGGTGTGGTGGAGGGTGTGTGGTGGAGGGTGTGTGGTGGAGGTTGTGTGGTGAAGGGTGTGTGGTGGAGGGTGTGTGGTGGAGGGTGTGTGGTGGAGGGTGTGTGGTGGAGGATGTGGCGGAGGGTGTGGTGGAGGGTGTGGTGGAGGATGTGGTGGAAAGGAAGATCACACCCACTTGGGCACCCCGGGGTAGAGGAAGACCACGCCCACTTGAGCACCCCGGGGGAGTGCAGGATACACAATATACACGAGTGAATACACCAAATGAAGGAGAGGAGGATTTGTTGTGTCGAGGATTAATTCTGTGGAGGATATATTATGTGGGAGATTTATTGATCGTGTGGAGAATTTGTTGATTATCTACCTGTAGAGTGGTCCGGGGGTCAACGCCCCCGCGGCCCGGACCATGAGCAGGCCTCCAAATTTATCAAGGCCTAATCAACCAGGCTGTTACTGCTGGATGCACACATGCAATTCAACATACAAACCACAGCCCAGATTTGTTGAGAGGGGATCAAGACTGTTCAACTCACCCTTTCCCCCAGCATACATAAGGGTGTGTACCAGAAGACCCCCCGGGGGTTCTCAAGAAGGAGCTGGACAGATACCTGGAGTCGGTGCCGGATGAGCCGGGCTGTGGTTCGGACGTTGGACTACGTGCGGCCAGCAGTAACAGCCTGGTTGATCAGGCCTTGATCCACTGGGAGGCCTGGTCGAGGACCGGGTCGCGGGGGCGTTGATCCCCGGAACACTCTCCAGGTAGACTGTGTGGAGGATTTATTGTGCTGAGGATTTGTGTGTAGGATATGTTGTATGAAGGATTTTTTGTATGGAGGATTTATTGTGTGGAGGATTTATGGTGTGGTGGAAAGTAATTCAGAGAGAGAGAGAGAGTGAGAGAGAGAGAGAGAGAGAGAGAGAGAGAGAGAGAGAGAGAGAGAGAGAGAGAGAGAGAGAGAGAGAGAGTGAGAGAGAGAGAGAAATCTGGCCTAGCTGGTGGAAGGTAATCCTGAGAGATGGGGAAGTAATGGAGAATATAATAAGGTGAGTGCCAGGCTGGGGATTACGTGGCCCCGGCCTGATGCCTCCCACCCCTCTGGCTCCTCTTTTTTATGAGCCCGTGAGAGGGGAACTTTATGTGAGGGGAAGGAGAGGTAGGGAGCGCTGAGCTGGTGTGAAGGAGGGAAGATGGGAGGGGGCGCATAGCTGGTGAGAGGGAGGTAAGAATGAAGGGAAGGAAATGAAAGGGGTGGAAAGATGAGAGTAGGGAGGTCGTATGAAGAGATAAGAAAAACAAGTGAGAGAGAGAGAGAGAGAGAGAGAGGAAGGATGAAGCAGATAATAAAGAGGGCAATGAAGAGGAACAGGTCATAAGGAAGACAAATAAACATTGCAAGTGAAAAGGGAAGGTGAGACTAACTTGCTGTGGGAGTAAGAGTGTACAAAAATGCAGAATCACACACAAGTTTGTGTCCGGAAAACTCTGCTGCTGATTCCCAGGAATAATTATAAATTACACAGTATCATCTTATGTCTTCTATTAAAATCGCTCGCCTAATAAAAAAAAAGCTTATGGTTACCTGGAGTTCACCTGTAGCCACTTCCAGTGGTCACCGACACAACTTTTCACTGTAGCAGCCCCCGATTTCACTCTGTTTTACTATTGCTCTTCGGGTTTTATTTGTGAGGAAGTTAAAAATGCATCTGGTCATCATCTTCTCAAGTTGTGACTGACGCGTGCAATGACTCCATGGTCACACTTATCAAAGGTTTTCGCAAAGTCAGTGTGTACTACATCTGTCTTTTGTCTGTCTTCAAGAGCATCCAAGACCACGTCATAATTGTCCAGCAGTTATAAGAACATAAGAAAGAAGGAACACTGCAGCAGGCCTACTGGCCCATGCGAGGCAGGTCCAAGTCCCCCAAGGCAGCAGTGTGACCTGATCTAATCCCATATTGACCTGGGCTCTGCAACTGCCGTGATTACATGCGAATGAAACCCTTCCAAAGATCTTGATAATGAGGGATGTTGGAGCTCTTGATCTACCATCCCATAATGCCAAGATCTTTGAAAGAGTCATGCCACCAGTTGCTTTCTTTCTGGAATGTGAAAGTGAGCAATATTAAGTGAAGAAAAAAAAGATAGATTGATGAGTTGGTCTGGAGAAACTTTAAAAGAACAAATACCTTGTTTATAGTACGAAACATTGTGGAAACTGCTTGAAGTATTGTGCATTTTTTTTGGTTCACTGGTCCTAGTGTTTAAGACTTAATACTTTCCCAGGCCAGTGATGGGAGATTATTTCCAGCCTTCCCAGGCCAGTGATGGGAGATTATTTCCAGCCTTCCCAGGCCAGTGATGGGAGATTATTTCCAGCCTTCCCAGGCCAGTGATGGGAGATTATTTCCAGCCTTCCCAGGCCAGTGATGGGAGATTATTTCCAGCCTTCCCAGGCCAGTGATGGGAGATTATTTCCAGCCTTCCCCTTCCCAGGCCAGTGATGGGAGATTATTTCCAGCCTTCCCAGGCCAGTGATGGGAGATTATTTCCAGCCTTCCCAGGCCAGTGATGGGAGATTATTTCCAGCCTTCCCAGGCCAGTGATGGGAGATTATTTCCAGCCTTCCCAGGCCAGTGATGGGAGATTATTTCCAGCCTTCCCAGGCCAGTGATGGGAGATTATTTCCAGCCTTCCCAGGCCAGTGATGGGAGATTATTTCCAGCCTTCCCAGGCCAGTGATGGGAGATTATTTCCAGCCTTCCCAGGCCAGTGATGGGAGATTATTTCCAGCCTTCCCAGGCCAGTGATGGGAGATTATTTCCAGCCTTCCCAGGCCAGTGATGGGAGATTATTTCCAGCCTTCCCAGGCCAGTGATGGGAGATTATTTCCAGCCTTCCCAGGCCAGTGATGGGAGATTATTTCCAGCCTTCCCAGGCCAGTGATGGGAGATTATTTCCAGCCTTCCCAGGCCAGTGATGGGAGATTATTTCCAGCCTTCCCAGGCCAGTGATGGGAGATTATTTCCAGCCTTCCCAGGCCAGTGATGGGAGATTATTTCCAGCCTTCCCAGGCCAGTGATGGGAGATTATTTCCAGCCTTCCCAGGCCAGTGATGGGAGATTATTTCCAGCCTTCCCAGGCCAGTGATGGGAGATTATTTCCAGCCTTCCCAGGCCAGTGATGGGAGATTATTTCCAGCCTTCCCAGGCCAGTGATGGGAGATTATTTCCAGCCTTCCCAGGCCAGTGATGGGAGATTATTTCCAGCCTTCCCAGACCAGTGATGGGAGATTATTTCTAGCCTTCCCAGACCAAGGATGAGAGATTATTTCCAGCCTTCCCAGACCAGGGATGGGAGATTATTTCCAGCCTTCCCAGACCAGGGATGGGAGATTATTTCCAGCCTTCCCAGACCAGTGATGGGAGATTATTTCCAGCCTTCCCAAGCCAGTGATGGGAGATTATTTCCAGCCTTCCCAAGCCAGTGATGGGAGATTATTTCCAGCCTTCCCAGGCCAGTGATGGGAGATTATTTCCAGCCTTCCCAGACCAGTGATGGGAGATTATTTTCAGCCTTCCCAGGCCAGTGATGGGAGATTATTTCCAGCCTTCCCAGGCCAGTGATGGGAGATTATTTCCAGCCTTCCCAGACCAGTGATGGGAGATTATTTCCAGCCTTCCCAAGCCAGTGATGGGAGATTATTTCCATCCTTCTCAGGCCAGTAATGTGATGGGAGATTATTTCCAGCCTTCCCAGGCCAGTGATGGGAGATTATTTCCAGCCTTCCCAAGCCAGTGATGGGAGATTATTTCCATCCTTCCCAGATCAAGGATGGGAGATTATTTCCATCCTTCTCAGGCCAGTAATGTGATGGGAGATTATTTCCAGCCTTCCCAGACCAGTGATGGGAGATTATTTCCAGCCTTCCCAAGCCAGTGATGGGAGATTATTTCCATCCTTCCCAGATCAAGGATGGGAGATTATTTCCATCCTTCTCAGGCCAGTAATGTGATGGGAGATTATTTCCAGCCTTCCCAGACCAGTGATGGGAGATTATTTCCAGCCTTCCCAGGCCAGTGATGGGAGAATATTTCCAGCCTTCCCAGATCAAGGATGGGAGATTATTTCCAGCCTTCCCAGGCCAGTGATGGGAGATTATTTCCAGCCTTCCCAGGCCAGTGATGGGAGATTATTTCCAGCCTTCCCAGATCAAGGATGGGAGATTATTTCCAGCCTTCCCAGGCCAGTGATGGGAGATTATTTCCAGCCTTCTCAGGCCAGTGATGGGAGATTATTTCCAGCCTTCCCAGACCAAGGATGGGAGATTATTTCCAGCCTTCCCAGCCCAGTGATGGGAGATTATTTCCAGCCTTCCCAGACCAGTGATGGGAGATTATTTCTAGCCTTCCCAGGCCAGTGATGGGAGATTATTTCCAGCCTTCCCAGACCTGTGATGGGAGATTATTTCCAGCCTTCCCAGACCAGTGATGGGAGATTATTTCTAGCCTTCCCAGACCAGTGATGGGAGATTATTTCCAGCCTTCCCAGCCCAGTGATGGGAGATTATTTCCAGTCTTCCCAGACCAGTGATGGGAGATTATTTCTAGCCTTCCCAGGCCAGTGATGGGAGATCATTTCCATCCTTCCCAGACCAGTGATGGGAGATTATTTCCAGCCTTCCCAGACCAGTGATGGGAGATTATTTCTAGCCTTCCCAGACCAGTGATGGGAGATTATTTCCAGCCTTCCCAGGCCAGTGATAGGAGATTATTTCCAGCCTTCCCAGACCAGTGATGGGAGATTATTTCAAGCCTTCCCAGACCAGTGATGGGAGATTATTTCTAGCCTTCCCAGACCAGTGATGGGAGATTATTTCCAGCCTTCCCAGACCAGTGATAGGAGATTATTTCCAGCCTTCCCAGACCAGTGATGGGAGATTATTTCCAGCCTTCCCAGACCAGTGATGGGAGATTATTTCTAGCCTTCCCAGACCAGTGATGGGAGATTATTTCCAGCCTTCCCAGACCTGTGACGGGAGATTATTTCCATCCTTCCCAGACCAGTGATGGGAGATTATTTCCAGCCTTCCCAGTCCAGTGATGGGAGATTATTTCCAGCCTTCCCAGACCAGTGATGGGAGATTATTTCTAGCCTTCCCAGACCAGTGATGGGAGATCATTTCCATCCTTCCCAGACCAGTGATGGGAGATCATTTCCATCCTTCCCAGACCAGTGATGGGAGATTATTTCCAGCCTTCCCAGACCAGTGATGGGAGATTATTTCCAGCCTTCCCAGGCCAGTGATGGGAGATTATTTCTAGCCTTCCCAGACCAGTGATGGGAGATCATTTCCAGCCTTCCCAGGCCAGTGATGGGAGATTATTTCCAGCCTTCCCAGGCCAGTGATGGGAGATTATTTCTAGCCTTCCCAGACCAGTGATGGGAGATTATTTCCAGCCTTCCCAGGCCAGTGATGGGAGATTATTTCCAGCCTTCCCAGGCCAGTGATGGGAGATTATTTCCAGCCTTCCCAGGCCAGTGATGGTTACCTGGAGGTTACCTGGAGGTTATTCCGGGGATCAACGCCCCCGCGGCCCGGTCCATGACCAGGCCTCCCGATGGATCAGAGCCTGATCAACTAGGCTGTTACTGCTGGCCGCACGCAATCCAACGTACGAGCCACAGCCCGGCTGATCCGGCACTGACTTTAGGTATCTGTCCAGAGATTATTTCTAGCCTTCCCAGACCAGTGATGGGAGATTATTTCCAGCCTTCCCAGGCCAGTGATGGGAGATTATTTCCAGCCTTCCCAGGCCAGTGATGGGAGATTATTTCCAGCCTTCCCAGACCAGTGATGGGAGATTATTTCCAGCCTTCCCAGGCCAGTGATGGGAGATTATTTCCAGCCTTCCCAGACCAGTGATGGGAGATTATTTCCAGCCTTCCCAGGCCAGTGATGGGAGATTATTTCCAGCCTTCCCAGGCCAGTGATGGGAGATTATTTTCAGCCTTCCCAGGCCAGTGATGGGAGATTATTTCCAGCCTTCCCAGGCCAGTGATGGGAGATTATTTCCAGCCTTCCCAGGCCAGTGATGGGAGATTATTTCCAGCCTTCCCAGGCCAGTGATGGGAGATTATTTCCAGCCTTCCCAGGCCAGTGATGGGAGATTATTTCCAGCCTTCCCAGACCAGTGATGGGAGATTATTTCCAGCCTTCCCAGACCAGTGATGGGAGATTATTTCCAGCCTTCCCAGACCAGTGATGGGAGATTATTTCCAGCCTTCCCAGACCAGTGATGGGAGATTATTTCCAGCCTTCCCAGACCAGTGATGGGAGATTATTTCCAGCCTTCCCAGGCCAGTGATGGGAGATTATTTCCATCCTTCCCAGACCAGTGATGGGAGATTATTTCCAGCCTTCCCAGTCCAGTGATGGGAGATTATTTCCAGCCTTCCCAGGCCAGTGATGGGAGATTATTTCCAGCCTTCCCAGACCAGTGATGGGAGATTATTTCTAACTCTGCTATTTCTGAATTTATTTTTTTTTCGTTTCATTTTTACATTGAAAGAGAGAGATGAAGAAAGAGGCAATAAAGGTCAGTATAAAGAGAAATATAAATAGATAGATAGATAGATAGATAGATAGATAGATAGATAGATAGATAAATAAATAGAGAGAGAGAGAGAGAGAGAGAGAGAGAGAGAGAGAGAGAGAGAGAGAGAGAGAGAGAGAGAGAAAGAAAGAAAGGGAGAGAAAGAGAGAGACGGGGGAGGAAGGGGGGCCCCGGTTTATGGTGTGGGTGACGGGGCGTTCTATCACAAAACCGGCGTGAGGGTGCGAGCGAGGGGAAGGGGAGGGGAACAAGGAGAGACTACAAGACGAACTTGGGTAAACGAGGGGAAGTTTGGCTGAGGGGAGTGAGAGAGGTGGCTGTTTGTGAAGAAGTTTATCTTCCCCTCACCAGAGCCAAGAAGTGAGCCTGTCTACCTTTCTGCCTGTCTACCTTTCTGCCTGTCTACCTTTCTGCCTGTCTACCTTCCTGCCTGTCTACCTTCCTGCCTGTCTACCTTCCTGCCTGTCTGCCTTCCCGCCTGTTTGCCTTCCTGCCTGTCTACCTTCCTGCCTGTCTACCTTTCTGCCTGTCTACCTTCCTGCCTGTCTACCTTCCTGCCTGTCTGCCTTCCCTCCTGTCTGCCTTCCTGCCTGTCTGCCTTCCCTCCTGTCTGCTTTCCTGCCTGTCTACCTTCCTGCCTGTTTACCTTCCTGCCTGTCTACCTTCCTGCCTGTCTACCTTCCTGCCTGTCTACCTTCCTGCCTGTCTACCTTCCTGCCTGTCTACCTTCCTGCCTGTCTACCTTCCTGCCTGTCTGCCTTCCCTCCTGTCTGCCTTCCTGCCTGTCTGCCTTCCCTCCTGTCTGCCTTCCTGCCTGTCTGCCTTCCTGCCTGTCTACCTTCCTGCCTGTCTACCTTCCTGCCTGTCTACCTTCCTGCCTGTCTACCTTCCTGCCTGTCTACCTTCCTGCCTGTCTGCCTTCCCGCCTGTCTGCCTTCCTGCCTGTCTACCTTCCTGCCTGTCTACCTTCCTGCCTGTCTACCTTTCTGCCTGTCTACCTTCCTTCCTGTCTACATTCCTGCCTGTCTATCTTCCTGCCTGTCTACCTTCCTGCCTGTCTACCTTTCTGCCTGTCTACCTTCCTGCCTGTCTACCTTTCTGCCTGTCTACCTTCCTGCCTGTCTACCTTCTTGCCTGTCTGTCAGCATAGTTGCTGATCCCTGTGTTATATAGCATAGCATATTAGTATCATCCATGTGCTTTAGATAGGAGATCCCTTGTAGGCCTGTGACTTTGTGTGACGTCACGGGATGCGCATGTGTAGGCTCGTTCCTCTGCCTCCCTCTCACTCGGCGGCAGACCATCCAGACAAGAACACGGCAAGGCTGGGCTCCATTCCTCATCATCTCAGTCTGACAATATATGTTACCATCCAACAAGTGTGTCTACCTTCAACCCTCGATATCTCCATTTAAGAACCCCTACGATATGTCTACCTTCCTGCCTGTCTACCTTCCTGCCTGTCTATCTTCCTGTCTGTCTACCTTCCTGCCTGTCTATCTTCCTGCCTGTCTACCTTCCTGCCTGTCTACCTTCCTGTCTGTCTACCTTCCTGCCTGTCTATCTTCCTGCCTGTCTACCTCCCTGCCTGCCTACCTTCCTGCCTGTCTACCTTCCTACCTCTCTACCTTTCTGCCTATCTGCCTTCCCGTCTGTCTGCCTTCCTGCCCATCTACCTTTCTGTCTGTCTACCTTCCTGCCTGTCTGCCTTCCTGTCTACCTTCCTGTCTGGCTACCTTCCTGTTTGTAAACCTTTCCGTCTATCTTCCTGCCTGTCTACCTTCCTGCTTTTCTGTCGGTCTACCTTCCTCGAGTTACCTGCAGTCTACTTGGAGGGTGTTCCGGAATGAGAAGGGAAAGGGGTCAACGCCCCCTCGACCCAGTTCATGAACAGGCCTCCCGGTGGATCAGGGCCTGATCAATCAGGCTGTTACTGCTGCTCTAGCTATAACGCCTCTTTCATTAAAAAAAAATGACTAGATCAAATACAAATTTGTAAATATTTGAAACATTGGTTAATTTTGAAGAGTTAAGAAGTCATCATCACTCAGTCAGAATAACATAATAACAATTAATAATAATAATAATAATAATAATAATAATAATAATAATAATAATAATAATAATAATAATAATAATAGGCACCAGTTTCTCCTCCCCCCAAAAATACACAAGAAATATATCACTATGGAAAGAGTAGGTGTTACCCACCCACCTTGTGGCAACTGCGAGAGAGTTCACATTGGCGAGACTGGGAGGAATTTAGAAAGCAGGACGCCAGGATGCAATTAGTTAGGTGCATGCGAGAAGAACCTGCAGTCTTCCAACACACATCAAAGTCTAGCAGTCACAACTGGGAAAGTGCAGCTGTTCCCACGAAAGTGGAAGGCGATAACAAAATGAAAACATCCCCTTAGAAGCAGCGGAAATCGATTTAGCAACAGCTACAAAATTCAGTGAAATAATCAAGTTCGTGTTGAGAAAGTACATCCCAGCGCATTAATTCGGGAAGTTCCTAACTATTACCACACATACTCAAGAGCTTCGTCACTACCTCCATACCCTCGCACTTATGCTAATGACAATACGGAAATGACAGAAATATTGAAGTCTCAGTATGACTGCTCAGTGAGCCATTAATCAGATTAAAAGTTAACAATCCGAACTAATTCTTCATGAACAAAACTCAAAACCTTCTCAAAGTCTCCAAAGTTTTTGACATAGCCCTTACCTCATCCTCATAGCTGACATAGACAAAGTCGTAAACCATAGCTATGTATCATCCTTTGTACAGGACACTAGAACTGACAGGAGAATGTCATTCACTGAGGACACTATAAATCTTCAAGCGGATCAACAACAAGTTTTCCATTGGGCCTCAGAAAACAGTATAATGTTCAATGAGGATAAATTTTAGCTACTCCATTATTAAAAAGGATTGAGGATATAAAAACTAGAACTAAGCATAAAATTAATGTTAAACTCTACTGAGTAGAGTTTAACATTAATGTAGACACATTAGGAATGATAATAATGATGAATAATGAGAACCTTCAAAACAAGGAATGTCATGCTAATGATAACACTCTTCAGGTCACTTGTTCTCTCTCTAGACAGGAATATTTCTTTACGTTAACAGCCACTTTTAAGGCAGAGAAACTCCAGATCTAGAAAATGTACCAAGAAGGTTCACTATCAGCAAATGTTTAGCAAAGCATCTAAATTACTAGGAATGTTTGAAGACCCTTGACATGTATGCCTTGGAACGAGGCTAAGAAAGATGCATCATAATTTCCTCCAGGAAAATGCTAGTGAGATTGGTTCCAAATATTTATACAGAAATAAATCCCTGTGAAACCAATGAGGTTCGACGGAAATTGCAAGATACTCTAATAAACAGCAGAGGCGCCATGAGCACAGAGACAACAGACTTAAACATTTTTCCTAACATATATATATATATATATATATATATATATATATATATATATATATATATATATATATATATATATATATATATATATATATATATATATATATATATATATATATATATATATATATATATATATATATGAGGCTTAGCCCCCTTGAGATCTTTAAGAAGAAACTGGATAGGCTCCTAAAGTCATCATCTGATTAGCCGGGCTGTGATTTGTGTATGCGGCCAGCAGTAACAGCCTGGCTAACCAAGCCTTGATATATCAGGAGGCCTGGTCAGGGACCGGGTGGCAGGGCCATTGACTCTTTGAGCACTCTCCTGCCCAGTAAACTGACACGTCACTGAGAGAATGAATTAAACACATATGCAACATCTGAGTATAATTACCTTGTAGACGTTTCGCCCTCCAGTGGCTTTAGCCACTGAAGACTGTAAAAAATATATACAAAATATAGTAGAAGACGAGGTAATCAGTCCCCCAATCTAAAAACAGATAAACATTAGTCTGCTGCATCTCAGCTGCTCCAGTATATAAGCGTCAATCTTCCTGCCTGTGCTTCAGATGCTTCCAGACTATGTCGCTTATCATCTGCTTCTGGGGTGAGGGACCGAATGTGTCTACAAAGTGAAGATACACAGATGTTGGACATGTGTCTAATTCATCACCTTGTTGGTATTGTATAACACTGATATACAACGTCATTGAGAGACTCATCAGCATCACACTGACACCTCACCATAAGCCTCACCACTACACTGTGCATATATATATTATGCATATATTTACACTGCTGTTTAATTTCATCCTGCCACATGCGCTGGCCAACATGAAATGTTATAATAATAATAATAATAATAATAATTATATTACAACTACCACTACTTCTAATAATAATAATAATAATCTTTATTTCTACAGGTATATGATACAACTTATACAGCTGACGTCAATGACATACTGTATACAAAGCCCCTAGTTATGCAGAGCATTTCAGGCAATTAGGTTAAGTTTGTCCGCAGGATGCGACCTACACCAGGTACCTACTTACTGCTAAGTGATCAAGGACACCAGATGTCTTAAGGAAACACGCCCCAATGTTTCCGCCCGTACCGGGATCGAACCACGGACCTCAGTGTGTGAGCTTAGTGCGCTACAAACCAAGTCTTGCTCTGGTCTGAGAAAATATTTGTAAAAAGTATCATTCCTTTAGGAATTTGTTGAGTATTGTAGAATCCCAAGTGGGTCAATGTGATTGTCACGATGCGACGAAACAACTGGAACACCAGACTGGGAATGAAATGGGACTGGAAGGGGGTGATGGGCCGTGGTTTGGGGTGGTCAGGAGCAGGTGGGCAAGGGAACGTGGTTCTAGGTCAGGTGGGTATTTAGGTGGGGAAGCGGGAGGGTCTGGGCTGAACGAGTTTAAAGGAGGTGGACATGTGTGTGGTAGGGGGTGTTTAGCTGGGGATTTTTGGGTGGTGGGTATGGGAGGGGAGGAGGAGGTTAGAGTTCCAGGGAAAACTAGGCCAGAAACCCTCAAGGGTGGTGGGAGGTTCCGGCAGTCTTTGGGAGGAGGGAGGTCTGCAGGCCTCAGGGGTTCCAGTAACTATCATATGGGACGGTTAACGACCTCAGTCAACCCTCCTGATTAGGCAATTCGCACCCTTGGCTGAGGGGACGAGGGAAAGGCAGGCATGCATACTGTACCTGAGGGAGAGAAGGCGGGTGGCAGTGAAGGAGGAAAGGAGGGAAGGGCGAGTAACTGAAGGGAGGGAAGGAGGGAGGACTTGGCTAGGAGAAAGGGAGAGGGCGTCTCCCGACCTTCACAAGCCATTAAAGATTCAACAGTGAGTATTACATTCCGTCTCGTATAACATAAACAGCCACAACAAAAACATATTCTGGGTAGGACTTCCCCTCCCCTTCCTTCCTCCGTCTCCTACGTTTGTCTACAGTCTAAACTGAATCTCTCCCCACTTACCCCTATCAACATTTCGTCTACTCTGCTGCCGTTGCCTAACTAGCAATAAAAATAGGGAGCTGTGTGTTAGCTGACTGTTGTGGGTCGCATCCAGGGGATACTGTTAGAAAACTTCAAACCTGATCAAACTTTATATCTTGTGTAAGGAAAAACACTACAATTCTTCGTAAGAAAATTCCGGTGCCTATTTGAAGCATTAAAAGTTTTGGGTGAGTGGTATCCGTATACCCATTAATGTTAATTAAAAGTCTGTTCTATAATTACGTTGATGATAATGAGTTGAATTCTTAAGTCACAGTGCGATTCTGTGTTCAGTGAATCAGTCTAAAGATTGACAACCAAAATGAATTTTTCAAGAATGAGACAAAAAACTCTGCCGACATCTCGGCAATTTCTGACGTAACAGAGGATCGACTTGACTTCAAAGAAGCTATTGATAACATACCCACACACTCTACCCCAAGCCGAGGCTCGTGGAGCTCCATATTCAACAAGAATGGTAAGAAACCAATATCTCGTGCCTTAAATATTTTGTTGAGCAGGAGCCTTGAAGTGTCATCCCACAGTCACTCAAAACCACTGACATAGCCCCACTTTGCAAAGATGTCAGGAAAGCAACCGCAAAAATCTATAGACTGGTGATGCTAATGTCACACATTATCAAAATCTTTCGAAGGATTTAAGAAGCAAGACTGTCAATCACATGGAATCACAACAGTTGCACTATCCTGGCCAGCATGGGATTAAAGCAAACCGCTCTTGCCTTTCTCAGCTGCTGGACAAATTACGACACGGTGCTGAACACACTGGAAGACAAGGAAAATACAGATGTTTTATACCCTGACACACAATGCTTGCCAAAGGAAAAAGTGGAAATGTGGGTAGATAGATATTTAGCTTCTTAATAAACGGAATTCAAAGCACAGTACTCACCCCACTTCTCATTCTTACATCCGATATAGAGAGGAACAAATATCATGGCAGCACATCATCCTTTGACCATGATGCAAGAATTTATATAAGAGTGGCATCCACCGAAGTCACAGCAAACTTTCAAATCAGTAATATTAAACAAGTGTTCCTCTGGGCCACTGACATCAATATGTTCAGTGAAAACAAGTTAAAGTTACAAACCTGAATGATTAAGTAGAGTGGAAATACAGTGCGCGAGATTTTGAATGATAATGTTAGAGGAACTCACATTCAAGGACGTTCAAGGGCATTCAAAACAAGAGATGCCGAGCTGTTGATGATACACATCAAGTCCCTTGTTCTCTCTAGGCAGGAATATTACTGTATATTAATCGCCCACTTAAAGGCAGAAGAAATTACAGAACTGGCAAACGTACAGAGAACCATCACTGCTCAGGTTAATTCAGTGCAGCACTTGAACTACTAGGAATATTGGACACTCTTTGAGCTGTACTCCTTGGAACATAGGTGAGACTGATAATTTACAGTCTACAGGGGTGCAATAAGTGCAAAAAGAAAGTGCTCAAAACAATGGTAAGGTGACTGAAAATCTTCAATATGCTCCCTGCTTGCATAAGAGAAATTACTAACATATCACTGACTGTCTTCTGTCCTCAAGACGGTTCCTTATCAGACGGAGGGTGGTGCGAGAGTTGACGTGCGTGGCTGACCTGCTTCAACAGTCCAGTAACTGGGATGACCAGGCCTAGGGAACGGTGACTCCCGAGAGAGAGAGAGAGAGAGAGAGAGAGAGAGAGAGAGTGATAGATGGAAACAGTGGTAATAAAACTGAACTGGAAGCTGAGCCAGTAAATTTGTCCTTTAGTGAACTGGATTACGTATGCTAATGGAACTGGCAATTATCACACTCATTCTCTTTTAATAAAGCAGCCTCCCCCTCCCACCGTCCCCTTCCCCCCCTACCCAACCACCCCTTCCCACGGTTAAAGTTGTACTACTGTGCACACACACATACACACACACCCACACACACACATACACACACACACACACACACAGGAGGAGAGATAGGGGGGGCATGATAACGACATACAAAATACTGAGAGGAATTGACAAGGTGGACAAAGACAGGATGTTCCAGAGATGGGACACAGCAACAAGGGGACACAGTTGGAAGTTGAAGACACAGATGAATCACAGGGATGTTAGGAAGTATTTCTTCAGCCACAGAGTAGTCAGGAAGTGGAATAGTTTGGGAAGCGATGTAGTGGAGGCAGGATCCATACATAGCTTTAAGCAGAGGTATGATAAAGCTCACGGTTCAGGGAGAGTGACCTAGTAGCGACCAGTGAAGAGGCGGGGCCAGGAGCTTGGACTCGACCCCTGCAACCTCAACTAGGTGAGTACACACACACACACACACACACACACACACACACACACACACACACACACACACACACACACACACACACACACACCGCATATGGCTACACAAACAACCTTGAAACTCGGCCTTAAAATGGTTAACAGAAGTATATCTGTATAAATATCTACAATTATCTGTATTAGTATCACCAATTATCTTATCTGTTGCAAGCAAATTTAGGAAATTTACTTAACATATCTGGTATCTTTATTTACATTAATAAGACACTTTGACTCGACATACGGGTTATTATACTGTCTCCGTATTCCTCAATAAGTGGACAATTAAGCACACAGTGTTGAAGGTAGTGACCACAGGTCTGGTCACTATAGTTTGAGCATCATCGGTGTGTCTATCAGAAGTACTTGTAACCAAGCCTAAACCTGTCCACTACAACAGTCAGTGGAGTGAAGCCACTATCTAGTCTTATTCTGATCCTTTCCCTGGAGTGAAGCCTCTATCTAGTCTTCTTCTAATCCTTCCCCTAGAGTGAAGCCTCTATCTAGTCTTCTTCTAATCCTTCCCCTAGAGTGAAGCCTCTATCTAGTCTTCTTCTAATCCTTCCCCTAGAGTGAAGCCTCTATCTAGTCTTCTTCTAATCCTTCCCCTAGAGTGAAGCCTCTATCTAGTCTTCTAATCTTTTCCCTAGCGTGAAGCCTCTATCTAGTCTTCTTCTAATCTTTTCCCTAGCGTGAAGCCTCTATCTAGTCTTCTTCTAATCTTTTCCCTAGCGTGAAGCCTCTATCTAGTCATCTTCTAATCCTTCCCCTAGCGTGAAGCCACTATCTAAGTTGGGCCATAAACGTCTTTATCTACGTTCACGTTATCATAGTGGGTTACAGATCTACTCAGGCGTCTAACTACATTCATGTAACATTCAGTTTCATGATCTACTTCTCTCTTAATGTTATTCTTGATGCTAGACACAAACATCAAAGTTATATTCTGTATTTTCCTCCAGAGGCCTGGTCACAGACCGGGCCGCGGGGGCGTTGACCCCCGGAACTCTCTCCAGGTAAACTCCAGGAACTCTCTCCAGAGTACTTTCTTTGGCGAGCTTACCATGTTTATCGTGATGGAGTCTACCTGGAGGGTGTTCCGGGGGGCAGCGCTCCCGAGGCTTCGCGGTGGATCAGAGCTTGATCAATCAGGCTGTTGCTGCCAGCCGCACGCAAGC
>NW_027196993.1:0-42500 GCF_038502225.1 Cherax quadricarinatus | reverse complement strand
CTATCACCACCAACTCCACAACCACCATTCTAACAATAACCACAGTACAACCATCCCTAGAAACTATTGCTACAACCATCGCCACCACTAACAACAACTACTAACATTACAATAACCACCACTACATTCTCACTTCAGAGGGGCCCTGGGGGGCGTGACTCCCTTCCACCACAATCAGATTAGTCCCAGATGGGCTCCGACCCACTCAGAACACGACCACTAGTGATGGCTTTATTGGATGTAAGGCGAGAGAAGGGGTGATGGAGGGCGTGGGAGGGAGTTATGGAGGGCGTGGTAGGGAGCGATGGAGGGCGTGGGAGGGAGTGATGGAGGTCGTGGTAGGGAGTGATGGAGGGCGTGGGAGGGAGTGATGGAACGTGGGAGTGATGGAGGGCGTGGGAGGGAGTGATGGAGGGAGTGGGAGGGAGTGATGGAGTGGGATGGAGTGATGGAGGGAGTGGGATGGAGTGATGAAGAGCGTGGGAGTGATGGAGGGCGTGGGAGTGATGGAGGGCGTGGGATGGAGTGATGAAGGGCGTGGGAGTGATGGAGGGCGTGGGAGAGAGTGATGAAGGGCGTGGGATGGAGTGATGAAGGACGTGGGAGTGATGGATGGCGTGGGATGGAGTGAAGGGCGCGGGAGTGATGGAGGGCGTGGAAGAGAGTGATGAAGGGCGTGGGAGAGAGTGATGAAGGGCGTGGGAGTGATGGAGGGCGTGGGATGGAGTGATGAAGGGCGTGGGAGTGATGGAGGGCGTGGGAGTGATGGAGGGCGTGGGAATCATGGAGGGCGTGGGAGAGAGTGATGAAGGGCGTGGGAGTGGTGGATGGCGTGGGATGGAGTGATGAAGGGCGCGGGAGTGTTGGAGGGCGTGGGAGGGAGTGATGGAGGTCGTGGTAGGGAGTGATGGAGGGCGTGGGAGGGAGTGATGGAGGGCGTGGGAGGGAGGGATGGCGGGCGTGGGAGGGAGTGATGGAGGGAGTGGGAGGGAGTGATGGAGTGGGATGGAGTGATGGAGGGAGTGGGATGGAGTGATGAAGGGCGTGGGAGTGATGGAGGGCGTGGGAGTGATGGAGGGCGTGGGATGGAGTGATGAAGGGCGTGGGATGGAGTGATGAAGGACGTGGGAGTGATGGATGGCGTGGGATGGAGTGAAGGGCGCGGGAGTGATGGAGGGCGTGGGAGAGAGTGATGAAGGGCGTGGGATGGAGTGAAGGGCGCGGGAGTGATGGAGGGCGTGGGATGGAGTGATGAAGGGCGTGGGAGTGATGGAGGGCGTGGGAATCATGGAGGGCGTGGGAGAGAGTGATGAAGGTCGTGGGATGGAGTGATGAAGGACGTGGGAGTGGTGGATGGCGTTGGATGGAGTGATGAAGGGCGCGGGAGTGATGGAGGGCATGGGAGAGAGTGATGAAGGGCGTGGGAGTGATGGAGGGCGTGGGATGGAGGATGAAGGGCGGGAGTGATGGAAGGCGGGTGGAGTGATGGAGGGCGGGTGGTGATGGAGGGCGGGATGGAGGATGAAGGGCGGGAGGTGGATGGAGGGCGTGGGATGGAGTGATGAAGGGCGTGGGAGTAATGGAGGGCGTGGGAGTGATGGAGGGCGTGGGAGTGATCGAGGGCGTGGGATGGAGTGATGGAGGGCGTGGGAGTAATGGAGGGCGTGGGAGTGATGGAGGGCGTGGGAGTGATCGAGGGTGTGGGAGTGATGGAGGGCGTGGAAGGGTGTTAAGGAATAATGGAAAAAAGTGGAAGGAGTAGGAAGATAAATTAGAAAGACAATAGAGTACAGAGAGAGAGAGAGAGAGAGAGAGAGAGAGAGATGCTGGTGCAGTAGTAAGGATGAATGGGAGGATGTTGGCACCTGGAGAAGAAGTTGATATCCTTGGGGTGAAATTTGAAATTTCTGAAACTCAAACTAAATGAAGAACCATGTTGTAAATCTTGCAAACAAGGCAGCCAGGAAGCTTACAGCACTTCGCCGTATCTCCCATCTGCTTGACAGTAGGGGTTGCAAAATCCTGTACGAGGCACAAGTACGCTCGCACCTTGA
Source organism: Cherax quadricarinatus (assembly GCF_038502225.1). Lineage (NCBI taxonomy): Eukaryota > Metazoa > Arthropoda > Malacostraca > Decapoda > Parastacidae > Cherax > Cherax quadricarinatus. The sequence continues at coordinate 40,446 of NW_027196993.1, read as the reverse complement.
GTATGCTCCACTTTCTTGGTTTGCCTGCCCCCCTCTCTCATCTGTGACTGCTTGACATAGTAGAGAACAGAGCAAGACGTCTCATCTCTCGCCTGGACCCATCCTGGATAGATCTGTCATTTCAGCAGAGCCTTCAACATAGGAGGGATGTGGGTGGCCTTACTGTTATGTACAAGGCCAATATTGTCAAAGTACCACACTTGGATCCACTTCGAGGACAGCGTGAAACAAGCTTTTATGCCACAAGACGGGCAGAAAGCAGCAACTTCACTCTGGCTGTACCCTTCTCCAGAACATCACTCCATCTGAGATCATACATACCCAGGATGACTCGAGTATGGAACACATTCGTACAGCATAATGATGTCAACGAGATAAAGTCAGTTGATCAAATGAAAATTCTGGCCCACAGATGGCTCCAACTTCATCCTGTTCCCTACTTGTATGTCTCATAACAATAAAAATGCTTTCAAATGAGCTGATGTAGGTAACAGCTCTTAGCTTGCCAATAAAGTTAGGAATCCTTAACCTGTAAATAGATTGTCAATAAAGCTAGGGATCCTTAACCTTGTCAAACCCTGTGTAAAAAAATAAAAAAAAACAGAAAAAAAAGAGAAAGAGAGAGAGAAAGAGAGAGAGAGAGAGAGAGAGAGAGAGAGAGAGAGAGAGAGAGAGAGAGAGAGAGAGAGAGAGAGAGAGAGAGAGAGAGAGAGAGAGAGATCCCTGTATTCAGTACCTTACAACCCTCTTAGTGATTCTCATTTGTCTTTCGCAAATGTACCACTACTACAACACCTATTACTACCATTACTACTACTACTACTACTACTACTACTACTACTACTACTACTACTATTGCTGCTGCTGCTATTACTACAGTTACTACCACTACTATTACAGCTACAACCATTACTACTACTACTACTACGGAAGACGGAACCTTCACTCTTCCATAAGCTGAATGACCTCCACAAATGCAATAACGAAGTACAACTTGCAATAAAGATCGTTAACCCAATATAAATCTTAATAAACGAATGTCAGTAAATAACAAGAAGAATTGACGGGGAAAAGAACTCAACAACAGAGCTTACAATAGGATGTTTTTATATCCCTTCTGTGACGTGGTTGTATCTGCAGCACCAGCTGTGGTTCTATTATCTCATCCAATAACTCCAAACGCTTTCAGGATACTTTTATTCTCATACACGGCTGATACAAGAGGAGACTGGACAAGTATCTTCACCAAATGCTGGATCAACCAGGCTGTGATGGATATGTGGAACAGCGGGCCTCCAGGAGCAACAGCCTTGCTGACCAAGCAAGTACCAGACCCGCCTGGTCCACGGCCGGGCCCTGGGAGTAGAGATACTCGAAACTCATCAAAGGTATATTAAAGGTAAAGCTATAATATCCTCTGAACCAGAATAAAGATACCTCATCTTGCACAAGCGTGTCTATACATTTGCTGGTATTATATGCTACCTTAATTGTATCACAATCTCTGGTGCCTTTGGTCAATAGCGCCTCCATCCAGGAGATGATTTCCTTATACCATGTGCTGCTATTTCTTCAAGAGTCTCATGTGTCGTACCCTATCAAAGACTCAAATACTTTAGTAACAGGGGTTAGTATACTTGGAAGGAATGAAAGTCTCTTCGCAAAATCGTGCAGACGTCTATTGGTCAAATCATGTCATTCAGAAGAGTTTCAAAACTGCGTCTGCAATTAGTGATTCCAGCAACTTTCCTAAACTGATTGGTTTATAATTTGAAGCTAAGGACCGGCTGTCCGCTTCGTAAGAGTGTGTCCCGTCTGCCATTTTCACACTTAACCTGGTACATACCCACTTCTAGTGGTTTAATAGACCAACTAATGGTTTACAAAGTTCTTCACATGTTTCTTTAGACCTCTTGGAAACAGTTCGTCAGGACCTAGTGACTTATTTGGTAATAATACATTTATCTAAGAACCATATCACTAGTGACTTGGATCTTGCATAATTTTTGTCGTCCTGACCCTCAATGTTATTAATTTCTGTAATTTCGTTTGTATCGTATTGTGTAAAAACAGAAAGGAAATTAATGTTAAAATGGTAAGCGTTTCTTAGTCACTAACAGTAAGCTGGTCTAAGTTACATTTAAGTATTCTTATGCATCTTGTTCTTATATACCTAAAAAAAAAACGTTAGAGTTGGTGTTTGATTCCTTCGCAGTTTTAATTTCGTTATCTTTTTTTTTCTTTTTACCTTTTAACTTCTCTCTTAAACTGAATATATTTATCCGTAAAATCATTCCTCCTTTGATTCATCTGTTCCAAGCAATTGTTTATCCATTCAGGGTCATTTTCGATTGATCGTATCTAGATGCTGGCAATATAAACACAAATGCAGTATAATGTGATCCTTTATTGACTACGTTTCGCCCACACAGTGGGCTTTTTCAAGTCACAAACAGAACTACCTGGGGTGGAAGGAACGCGAGTATTTATAGTCCGGCTGAGGTCAGGTGAAGAATGCTGCATCTGATGATGTACCGAGTTGGGTTGTAGAGTCTAAAAACTTGGGTAGCTTGGAAAGGAGACTGGACAAGTTTGTGAGCAGACCTTCTACAGTGTTCTTATGTGGGATAGCGATGAAGAAGTTTCTTGGCAAGTGGTTCAGCTATGTTATAGAAGCCACTATTCTGGTTGAAGTTGTCAAGCTCTCCAAGACAAGCTCAACCAGGTCGAGCCTTCAATCCAGTTCACACTTGAAGAAGAAGTCGACAACACTCTTCCTTTCCTTGATGTTCTACTCTGCAAAGCTGACCACGAACTTCGTTTTAAAGTCTATCGAAAACCCACCAACCAAAACGATCTTCTCCACTTCTACTCTCACCACGACACCAAAACCAAACGTGGTGTAATTATAGGCTTCTTCCTGCGTGCACTCAGAATCTGCAGCAACGAGTTCCTTGAGGAAGAATGCACTATAATTGAACAGGTATTTTCCAAACTCCACTATCCTCGTCACTTCATCAGAGACTGCAGACGGCGAGCACTAAACATCTTCAACACACCCAGAGAAGACACTGCCGAGAAGAGATACATAGTCCTTCCCACCAACTCCATTGCCAAACATGTTTCCAACATCTTTGCCAAAACATCATTCCAAGTATCTACCTCCACAACCACGACCATCAAGGACATCACCAGTAGTAGGCAGGACAAGCCTCCATCCTCTGCAGGGGTATACATAATCCCTTGTAATGACTGCAACAAGTTATACGTGGGCGAAACATCAAGGGACCTCCAAACACGTATTTCAGAACACCAATACGCAAGCAGGTCTGACGACACAAGGAATGCCTGCGTACAACACCGTAATTCACACAACCACTTGATAAACTACAGAAACTCAAGACTTATCGCCACAGAAGACAACACTCAATACCGAAGAATCCTGGAATCATCACTTATTTCTATATCCGACAACTTCAACCAGAATAGTGGCTTCTATAACATAGCTGAACCACTTGCCAAGAAACTTCTTCATCGCTATCCCACATAAGAACACTGTAGAAGGTCTGCTCACAAACTTGTCCAGTCTCCTTTCCAAGCTACCCAAGTTTTTAGACTCTACAACCCAACTCGGTACATCATCAGATGCAGCATTCTTCACCTGACCTCAGCCGGACTATAAATACTCGCGTTCCTTCCACCCCAGGTAGTTCTGTTTGTGACTTGAAAAAGCCCACTGTGTGGGCGAAACGTAGTCAATAAAGGATCACATTATACTGCATTTGTGTTTATATTGCCATTGTGTCGGTATTTTATACCATTTATGGAGAAAAAACTTCGTCTCACCTTCCTATCCCTCTTACAGAATGTTCAGTCCATATATCTAGTTTTACGAGTTTCCGATGATAAGAACGTTCTTACCTGTGTTGCTAGAGTGGTTCAGGGTACTTTTATCCACGTTGACCACAGTAGTACGTACATCGTAAGGAAGAGAAAAACGATTCACTACCTTCAAATCTTCTTCTTCCTTAACCTTCCTCATCTGTATGTCTCTTCCTCACAATCATTGATGTCAACCTCATCGTCGTTGTTGATTTTCTTCCCCTAACTTTCCCCAGTCACTTTACATCCGTTGTTACACAAATACGTATTTACTCTTTCCAATTTCTTATTTTCTTTCTTGAAAGATTAAACCTCCTCCTCCTCCTCCTCCTCCTCGTCGTCGTCCTCTAACACCTTGAGCTCTGACTCTAAGACACTACAAAAGGAAGCCATGATACTGAACACTGTTTTTCCCCGGGTAACACCTACAGGACATGTAGCGTGACGTCCTGTGATCACTTGTCTCAATATACATGAGATAATGTCTCTGAATACTTGACAACACCTGAGTGTACATGGATATAAAACTCTTTGTAGAGTTGAGATTAATACAGTGAAGAAAGATAGATAGATAGAGAGAAAGAAAGATAAAGAGAGAGAGAGAGAGAGAGAGAGACAGAGAGAGAGACAGAGAGAGAGACAGAGAGAGAGACAGAGAGAGACAGAGAGACAGAGAGAGAGACAGAGAGAGACAGAGACAGAGAGAGAGACAGAGAGAGACAGAGAGAGAGACAGAGAGAGAGACAGAGAGAGAGACAGAGAGAGAGACAGAGAGAGAGACAGAGAGAGAGACAGAGAGAGACAGAGAGAGACAGAGACAGAGAGAGAGAGAGAGTACGTTTCCTTGCTTTATTTTGCAGTCATAACGTGAAAAATTCGTACCCAGTGAGATGGTAAACATCAAATCCCTCTTGACACTCCATCACTGGATCACTTGTAAAGTTAATTAACCTCCCTCCTCCCCCTCCCCTCCTCCCCTTCCCCCTCTTCTCCCCCTCCCCCTCATTTAACGCCCACGGGGATATAACATTCAAATCATATGTAGGCGAGGTAAAACTTTATTAATTGAAATTCACGAAAGATAATGCAAGAAAGAATAGGAAAAAGGAGGAATTAGGCATGGAAAAGGTAAGGCAAGGAAGGAAGAAAGAGGAAGAGGAGGAGGAGGAGGAAGAGAGAAGATAATGGTTAGGAGCGGTTATCGCAGAGACCCAGACAATGTGAAAGAAAATGAGAGACATTGGGAAAAGAAGATTATTATATCTTATATTTATGTGATGAGTTAAACCCGCGGAGGCTCGATACTCCGTCCACTAATTGCTAGACACAGGACCTGCTCTCTCGGGATAGCTTTTTCAAGAGGAAAATGAAAAGGGACGATGAAAACACAACAGAGGAGAAAGTAAAACAGAGAGAGAGAGAGAGAGAGAGAGAGAGAGAGAGAGAGAGAGAGAGAGAGAGAGAGAGAGAGAGAGAGAGAGAGAGAGAGAGAGAGAGAGAGAGAGAGAAATAGGCTAGCACGGAAGAGGGAAGGAGAGAGTGGTAACCTTGAGAACAGCAGCTGTTGGAAAGCAACACTGTGGCTAGCAGGTGTTGGGCCCACACGCATGCCAATGTCTGCCTACTACCTGGATATACCGAGCGGAGGTTGCATGAAGGGAGAGAAGATGAGCTCTAGATGCTGGTCCCGTCTCTTAATTTCTGTTAGTGTGACAGGGTTTAGCTTTATCATATTTACTATTAAAGAGAGTGAACCATGTATTAAGCACCCTGGTTGAATTCTTAGGATAACCCACATCTTGTTCAAAGAGGTACTCGACGTCCTATACTTGCAGTCCTAAGCGACTCTGGCTTTGACCCCTAGACGCTCGTTCCTTTCTCCTTTTTTTTCTGGGCTGTACCCAGGCGCTAAGCGACCGTCTAGTCACCAGGTTTCTCTGGGCAGGGCTCTTAACCGTCTAGCTACCAGGCTTCTCTGAGCAGGGCTCTTAACCGTCTAGATACCAGGCTTCTCTGGGCAGGGCTCTTTACCGTCTAGATACCAGGCTTCTCTGGGCAGGGCTCTTAACCGTCTAGATACCAGGCTTCTCTGGGCAGGGCTCTTTACCGTCTAGATACAAGGCTTCTCTGGGCAGGGCTCTTAACCGTCTAGATACCAGGCTTCTCTGGGCAGGGCTCTTTACCGTCTAGGCACCAAGCTTCTCTGAGCAGGGCTCTTAACTGTCTAGGCACCAAGCTTCTCTGAGCAGGGCTCTTAACCGTCTAGGCACCAAGCTTCTCTGAGTAGGGCTCTTAAGGTACGAGCCGTCGCGGGCCTTAAAAAGCAGCAACAACAACAACGACCTGACTTCGGGAACACTGGCGCTAATCCGATTAATCCAACAATGAACTTCAATCTAAATGCAAAACCAGCTAATCCAGCCAAACACACACAACACACACACACACACACACACACACACACACACACACACACACACACACACACACACAAACCTGAGAATAGCGTTCCGATACCTTAATAAGGAATCGTTCAAGACACTGTACACTGTGTATGTTAGGCCCATACTGGAGTATGCAGCACCAGTCTGGAACCCACACCTGGTCAAGCACGTCAAGAAGTTAGAGAAAGTACAAAGGTTTGCAACAAGGCTAGTCCCAGAGCTCAGGGGAATGTCGTACGAGGAAAGGTTGAGGGAAATCGGACTGACGACACTGGAGGACAGAAGGGTCAAGGGAGACATGATAACGACATACAAGATACTGCGGGGAATAGACAAGGTGGACAGAGATAGGATGTTCCAGAGAGGGGACACAGGAACAAGGGGTCACAACTGGAAGCTGAAGTCTCAGACGAGTCACAGGGACGTTAGGAAGTATTTCTTCAGTCACAGAGTATTCAGGAAGTGGAATAGCCTAGCAAGTGAAGTAGTGGAGGCAAGAACCATACATAGTTTTAAGAAGAGGTATGACAAATCTCAGGAAGCAGAGAGAGAAAGGACCTAGTAGCAATCAGTGAAGAGGCGGGGCCAGGAGCTGAGTCTCGACCCCTGCAACCACAATTAGGTGAGTACAATTGGGTGAGTACACACACACACACACACACACACACACACACACACACACACAACATGACGTTGTGTTGGGTCAACCACTGAATACGTGTCCCGTGTGCAGTGACTCCCCCCCACTCCCCCCCTCTCCCCCCCACTCCCCCCCCTGATCAAGCAAGTGCAGAAGCATGCAAGCTGGTCGGACACCCGAGAGGAATGCACCACGAGGAGCTAGAAGGAACTGAACCTCGCGACCTTGGAGATGTGAGAAGGACTTGATAAGATATGGTTCCACTGATTAAATTGTAGATGAAATTTATAGATAGGGATAAAGGACATGAATTAAGAGGACCAGGGACAAGGTGATGCGGGTTAGAGGTTGAAGACATACATGGGCAATAGGGATGTTAGAAAGAAATTCTGGTGACACTAGGTGGATGAAAAGTGGATTAAGTTGGATGAGGAAGATAAAGAGGCAGCCTCGACACACTCTACAAGATTAGGCAACCGGGCAGATAAGCAGGCAGGCAGGTAGGCAGCGAAGGAAGGCAGGACGGCAGGCAGTGAAGGATGGCAAGCAGCGAAGGATGGCAGGAGTGAAGGAAGGCGTGTCATGGAAGGCTGTGAAGGAGGATGCTCACTGGAGCAGAAAGTTCACGGTCGACTTCCCTTTGTTGAGGATCGACCTTGAAATGTTGGTGAGAGGTCGCTGAGAATTGCTGAGTGTGGGAACCATGTTAAAGTAAGAGAAATAGGTAAAGGAGAGAGAGAGAGAGAGAGAGAGAGAGAGAGAGAGAGAGAGAGAGAGAGAGAGAGAGAGAGAGAGAGAGAGAGAGAGAGAGAGAGAGAGAGAGAGAGAGAGAGAGAGTACACTGGAAATATAGAAAGATGAAGTCCTTAAGATTTATTCCGAGGATATCTGCTGAGAAGAACCGCAATCTAGTCCTCGCTGTTCGTGTCTAGAGTCTCTTAGAGTATCTGGAGGCTCTACTTTAGTAGTCTTAGATAGTTGAGGTAATGAAACTAAAGAAGAACTCTACCCCTGCCCTCCACCCTTCCCTCTCCTCTCCTCTCCTTCCTTCTCCTCTCCTTCCTTCTCCTCTCCTCTTCTCTCCTCTCCTCTCCTCCCGCTTTCCTCTCCTCCCCTCTCTTCCCTTTTCCTTTCCTCTTCTCCTCCTCTTTCCTTTCCTCTCCTGTCCTCTCTTCACCTTTCCTTTCCTCTCCTCCTCTTTCTTTCGTCTCCTGCCCTCTCTTCCCCTTTCCTTTCCTCTCCTCTCCTCCCCTTTCTTCTCCTCTCCTCCTCTTTCCTTTCCTCTCCTGTCCTCTCTTCACCTTTCCTTTCCTCTCCTCTCCTCCTCTTTCCTTTCCTCTCCTGTCCTCTCTTCACCTTTCCTCTCCTCTCCTCTCCTCTCCTCCCCTTTCCTCTCCTCTCCCCCTCTTTCCTTTCCTCTCTTCACCTTTCCTTTCCTCTCCTCTCCTCCTTTTTCCTCTCCCCTCCTCCTCTTTCCTTTCCTCTCCTGTCCTCTCCTCCCCTTTCCTCTCCTCTCCTCCTCTTTCCTTTCCTGTCCTGTCCTGTCCTGTCCTCCCCTTTCCTCTCCTCTCCTCCTCTTTCCTTTCCTCTCCTGTCCTCTCTTTTCCTCTCCTCCCCTCTCCTCTTTTCCTGCCACACTGACGGCAAGAAGGAGTGAAACGAATTACCATGTCGTAGTGAATAACCTGCAGTGACATGTTAGTTGAAAGAAACACGTCGAGTTAAGACTAAACTCTGCTACCACTGTTGCTGTTGTTGTTGCTGCTGCTGCTACTGTTGTTGCTGCTGCTGTTGCTGCTGCTGTTGTTGCTGTTGTTGTTGCTGTTGTTGTTGCTGCTGTTGTTATTATTACTATTGTGGTTGTTGCTGCTGTTGTTATTATTGTTTCTGTTGTTGTTGTTGCTGGTGCTGCTACAACTGATGGTGCTGCTACAACTGCTGGTGCTGCTACAACTGCTGGTGCTGCTACAACTGCTGGTGCTGCTACAACTGATGGTGCTGCTACAACTGATGGTGCTGCTACAACTGCTGGTGCTGCTACAACTGATGGTGCTGCTACAACTGCTGGTGCTGCTACAACTGCTGGTGCTGCTACAAATGCTGGTGCTGCTACAACTGCTGGTGTGCTACAACTGCTGGTGCTGCTACAACTGATGGTGCTGCTACAACTGCTGGTGCTGCTACAACTGCTGGTGCTGCTACAACTGCTGGTGCTGCTACAACTGCTGGTGCTGCTACAACTGCTGGTGCTGCTACAACTGATGGTGCTGCTACAACTGCTGGTGCTGCTACAACTGATGGTGCTGCTACAACTGATGGTGCTGCTACAACTGATGGTGCTGCTACAACTGATGGTGCTGCTACAACTGCTGGTGCTGCTACAACTGCTGGTGCTGCTACAAATGCTGGTGCTGCTACAACTGCTGGTGCTGCTACAACTGATGGTGCTGCTACAACTGATGGTGCTGCTACAACTGCTGGTGCTGCTACAACTGCTGGTGCTGCTACAAATGCTGGTGCTGCTACAACTGCTGGTGCTGCTACAACTGCTGCTGCTACAACTGCTGGTGCTGCTACAACTGCTGGTGCTGCTACAACTGCTGGTGCTGCTACAACTGCTGCTGCTACAACTGCTGGTGCTGCTACAACTGCTGGTGCTGCTACAACTGCTGGTGCTGCTACAACTGCTGCTGCTACAACTGCTGGTGCTGCTACAACTGCTGGTGCTGCTACAACTGCTGGTGCTGCTACAACTGCTGGTGCTGCTACAACTGCTGCTGCTACAACTGCTGGTGCTGCTACAACTGCTGGTGCTGCTACAACTGCTGGTGCTGCTACAACTGCTGGTGCTGCTACAACTGCTGCTACAGCTGCTGGTGCTCCTACAACTGCTGGTGCTGCTACAACTGATGGTGCTGCTACAACTGCTGGTGCTGCTACAACTGCTGGTGCTGCTACAAATGCTGGTGCTGCTACAACTGCTGGTGCTGCTACAACTGCTGCTGCTACAACTGCTGGTGCTGCTACAACTGCTGGTGCTGCTACAACTGCTGGTGCTGCTACAACTGCTGGTGCTGCTACAACTGCTGGTGCTGCTACAACTGCTCCTACAGCTGCTGGTGCTCCTACAACTGCTGGTGCTGCTACAACTGCTGGTGCTGCTACAACTGCTGGCGCTGCTACAACTGCTGGTGCTGCTACAACTGCTAGTGCTGCTACAGCTGTTGCTGGTGCTGCTACAACTGCTGCTGCTACAGCTGCTGGTGCTGCTACAACTGCTGCTGCTACAGCTGCTTCAGCTACACAGCTGCTGAGTGGAAGGCAACAAGCTGGAAATTACGGTAATACAATGGTTCACTGGCAGGGCGTCTTTTATTTTTTCACGTCATACAGAGAGATTAATACACCTCCATCCTGCGAAGTGTATTAGTGGGAAGGAAGATGGAGGATGTCAAGAGGTCAGGTTCCGGAGTCAGGTGTGGGGGAGGGTGATGAAGAGAAGGCTGGGTGGAGGTATCACCAGGTCGTGTGTAAGTATCTGTCCTTGCTGGATGAGCTGTGCTAAGTCTACAATGCTGAAGGTGCCTTGATTTTGCTCTGTGGAACAACAGTTGCTTCCAGGCATCTCTTTTTATCTTCTGTTTGCATTGTGGAACGACAGCTGCTTCCAGGCATCTCCTCTTTTTATCTTCTGTTTAATGACGAAATTAACATCATTCCATGCCATGAGCTGTGTATATCTACCTGGATGATGCATGCATTGTTGCTGTTTTGGGTTAAACGAACAAACTTGTGTTCTAGAATTCTTGTGTTGATGTTGTATGCTGTTTTACCTATGTAACGTTTAACGCATCCTAAGCCTGGAATTATGTACACCAAAGATTTCAAGTCAGTAAAGTTAAAATTATTGTATCTACTAAGAATATGGATGGTTTCAGATAAGGACTGTGATAGCGTTAGTTTTCTTAAGCACTTGTGTGCCAATGGTGGCCGACCTTTCCTGGATGTTCAAGTATGTGTTGAGCTCTGTCCTCAGTCTTGACGTGGTGCCGGAGTTTGTTACTAGGGGTCGACCTTCACGTTACAGAGTGCATAGTCTTCTTAAGCTATAATTCTCTAGTATAAAGAAAAAGAATGTTGCGATCTACTGTATCAACAACTATTCTTAGATCAGTGAAAAACCCTTTTAGACATTCACTGTTCTTTTAGGGATATACAGACTGAATTAAACATTGATGCTATTGAATCGTATGAACATATTCTTGAAATGAAACTAAACTATCAACGGTTAAGAATATCGTCCTTTGTTAATAATTCTAACATTCGTATGTGTACATTTTCTTTAATATTCCAGATATTAATTGCAAGTGTGACGTTAGTCTCTAGCTCCTGATCTCAGCTGTGTTTTCACTCTTGTTGGTTTGTGTAGCTCTGTAGTATTTGTCGGGAAATATTTTAATAATCATAAGTTTATTAAATATTACAGCAACAACTGATAATAAGTAAATATTTCTGGAGTGAGTTAATAATGGCACCTGACGAAAAGCTGTTTTGGACCTCCAATAGCCACTTGAAATGTCTAAAGCGGCCATTTTGAAATGTCTGTAGCAGCAACTTGAAATGTCTGAAGCAGCCACTTTGAAATGTCTGAAGCAGCCATTTTGAAATGTCTGAAGCAGCAACTTGAAATGTCTGAAGCAGCCATTTTGAAATGTCTGAAGCAGCTACTTGAAATGTCTGAAGCAGCCATTTTGAAATGTCTGAAGCAGCTACTTTGAAATGTCTGAAGCAGCCACTTGAAATGTCTGAAGCAGCTACTTTGAAATGTCTGAAGCAGCTACTTGAAATGTCTGAAGCAGCCATTTTGAAATGTCTGAAGCAGCTACTTTGAAATGTCTGAAGCAGCTACTTTGAAATGTCTGAAGCAGCCACTTGAAATGTCTGAAGCAGCTACTTTGAAATGTCTGAAGCAGCTACTAGAAATGACTGAAGCAGCTACTTGAAATGTCTGAAGCAGCTACTTTGAAATGTCTGAAGCAGCCACTTTGAAATGTCTGAAGCAGCTACTTTGAAATGTCTGAAGCAGCCACTTGAAATGCCTGAAGCAGCCACTTGAAATGTCTGAAGCAGCTACTTTGAAATGTCTGAAGCAGCCACTTGAAATGCCTGAAGCAGCCACTTGAAATGCCTGAAGCAGCCACTTGAAATGTCTGAAGCAGCTACTTTGAAATGTCTGAAGCAGCAACTTGAAATGTCTGAAGCAGCCACTTGAAATGCCTGAAGCAGCTACTTTGAAATGTCTGAAGCAGCTACTTTGAAATGTCTGAAGCAGCTACTTTGAAATGTCTGAAGCAGCAACTGAAGCAGCTACTTTGAAATGTCTGAAGCAGCTGAAGCAGCTACTTTGAAATGTCTGAAGCAGCTACTTTGAAATGTCTGAAGCAGCTACTTTGAAATGTCTGAAGCAGCTACTTTGAAATGTCTGAAGCAGCTACTTTGAAATGTCTGAAGCAGCTACTTTGAAATGTCTGAAGCAGCTACTTTGAAATGCCTGAAGCAGCTACTTTGAAATGTCTGAAGTTGAGTCTAAGCAGCTACTGAAATGTCTGAAGCAGCTACTTGAAATGTCTGAAGCAGCCACTTGAAATGTCTGAAGCAGCTACTTGAAATGTCTGAAGCAGCTACTTGAAATGTCTGAAGCAGCCACTTGAAATGTCTGAAGCAGCTACTTGAAATGTCTGAAGCAGCTACTTGAAATGTCTGAAGCAGCTACTTTGAAATGTCTGAAGTAGCTACTTGAAATGTCTGAAGCAGCTACTTTGAAATGTCTGAAGCAGCTACTTGAAATGTCTGAAGTAGCTACTTTGAAATGTCTGAAGCAGCTACTTGAAATGTCTGAAGCAGCTACTTGAAATGTCTGAAGCAGCCACTTGAAATGTCTGAAGCAGCTACTTGAAATGTCTGAAGCAGCTACTTGAAATGTCTGAAGCAGCTACTTGAAATGTCTGAAGCAGCCACTTGAAATGTCTGAAGCAGCTACTTGAAATGTCTGAAGCAGCTACTTGAAATGTCTGAAGCAGCCACTTGAAATGTCTGAAGCAGCTACTTTGAAATGTCTGAAGCAGCCACTTTGAAATGTCTGAAGCAGCCACTTGAAATGTCTGAAGCAGCCACTTTGAAATGTCTGAAGCAGCCGCTTGAAATGTCTGAAGCAGCCACTTGAAATGTCTGAAGCAGCAACTTTGAAATGTCTGAAGCAGCCACTTGAAATGTCTGAAGCAGCCACTTTGAAATGTCTGAAGCAGCAACTTTGAAATGTCTGAAGCAGCCACTTGAAATGTCTGAAGCAGCAACTTTGAAATGTCTGAAGCAGCCACTTTGAAATGTCTGAAGCAGCAACTTTGAAATGTCTGAAGCAGCAACTTTGAAATGTCTGAAGCAGCAACTTTGAAATGTCTGAAGCAGCAACTTTGAAATGTCTGAAGCAGCAACTTTGAAATGTCTGAAGCAGCAACTTGAAATGTCTGAAGCAGCAACTTTGAAATGTCTGAAGCAGCCACTTGAAATGTCTGAAGCAGCCACTTGAAATGTCTGAAGCAGCCACTTGAAATGTCTGAAGCAGCAACTTGAAATGTCTGAAGCATCAACTTGAAATGTCTGAAGCAGCCACTTGAAATGTCTGAAGCAGCAACTTTGAAATGTCTGAAGCAGCCACTTGAAATGTCTGAAGCAGCAACTTGAAATGTCTGAAGCAGCAACTTGAAATGTCTGAAGCAGCAACTTTGAAATGTCTGAAGCAGCCACTTGAAATGTCTGAAGCAGCAACTTTGAAATGTCTGAAGCAGCCACTTGAAATGTCTGAAGCAGCCACTTGAAATGTCTGAAACAGCCACTTGAAATGTCTGAAGCAGCCACTTGAAATGTCTGAAGCAGCCACTTGAAATGTCTGAAGCAGCAACTTGAAATGTCTGAAGCATCAACTTGCAAGCTTTGAAGCATGTGTCTGAAGCAGCAACTTGAAATGTCTGAAGCAGCAACTTTGAAATGTCTGAAGCAGCCACTTGAAATGTCTGAAGCAGCAACTTTGAAATGTCTGAAGCAGCCACTTTGAAATGTCTGAAGCAGCAACTTTGAAATGTCTGAAGCAGCAACTTGAGATGTCTGAAGCAGCTACTTGAGATGCCTGAAGCAGCTACTTGAAATGTCTGAAGCAGCCACTTTGAAATGTCTGAAGCAGCCACTTGAAATGTCTGAAGCAGCCACTTGAAATGTCTGAAGCAGCCACTTGAAATGTCTGAAACAGCCACTTGAAATGTCTGAAGCAGCCACTTGAAATGTCTGAAGCAGCAACTTGAGATGTCTGAAGCAGCTACTTGAAATGTCTGAAGCAGCCACTTGAAATGTCTGAAGCAGCCACTTGAAATGTCTGAAGCAGCAACTTGAGATGTCTGAAGCAGCTACTTGAAATGTCTGAAGCAGCTACTTGAAATGTCTGAAGCAGCCACTTTGAAATGTCTGAAACAGCCACTTTGAAATGTCTGAAGCAGCCACTTTGAAATGTCTGAAGCAGCCACTTTGAAATGTCTGAAGCAGCCACTTTGAAATGTCTGAAGCAGCCACTTTGAAATGTCTGAAGCAGCCACTTTGAAATGTCTGAAGCAGCCACTTTGAAATGTCTGAAGCAGCCACTTTGAAATGTCTGAAGCAGCCACTTGAATTGTCTGAAGCAGCCACTTTGAAATGTCTGAAACAGCCACTTTGAAATGTCTGAAGCAGCCACTTTGAAATGTCTGAAGCAGCCACTTTGAAATGTCTGAAGCAGCCACTTTGAAATGTCTGAAACAGCCACTTTGAAATGTCTGAAGCAGCCACTTTGAAATGTCTGAAGCAGCCACTTTGAAATGTCTGAAGCAGCCACTTTGAAATGTCTGAAGCAGCCACTTTGAAATGTCTGAAGCAGCCACTTTGAAATGTCTGAAGCAGCCACTTTGAAATGTCTGAAGCAGCCACTTTGAAATGTCTGAAGCAGCCACTTTGAAATGTCTGAAACAGCCACTTTGAAATGTCTGAAGCAGCCACTTTGAAATGTCTGAAGCAGCTACTTGAAATGTCTGAAGCAGCTACTTGAAATGTCTGAAGCAGCTACTTGAAATGTCTGAAGCAGCCACTTTGAAATGTCTGAAGCAGCAACTTGAAATGTCTGAAGCAGCCACTTGAAATGTCTGAAGCAGCCACTTTGAAATGTCTGAAGCAGCAACTTGAAATGTCTGAAGCAGCTACTTGAAATGTCTGAAGCAGCCACTTTGAAATGTCTGAAGTAGCTACTTTGAAATGTCTGAAGCAGCTACTTGAAATGTCTGAAGCAGCTACTTGAAATGTCTGAAGCAGCCACTTGAAATGTCTGAAGCAGCTACTTGAAATGTCTGAAGCAGCTACTTGAAATGTCTGAAGCAGCTACTTGAAATGTCTGAAGCAGCCAATTGAAATGTCTGAAGCAGCAACTTGAAATGTCTGAAGCAGCTACTTTGAAATGTCTGAAGCAGCCACTTTGAAATGTCTGAAGCAGCCACTTGAAATGTCTGAAGCAGCCACTTGAAATGGAACTCACTGAAATAACCACATAAAAAAGGCGGCGGCCGCCACCGCCACAAAAACTACCCGCCGTGCTCGTGGCTTGTTATCTTTCTGTAAGCCATTACCTCCGGTCACAACCCCTGCCCTGGGGGCAGGTGTGGTGGGGCAGGTGTGGTGGGGCAGATGTGTTGCAGTAGGTGTGGTGGGGCAGATGTGATGGGGCAGGTGTGGTGGGGCAGGTGTGATGGGGCAGGTGTGATGGGGCAGACGTGCTGGGGCAGGTGTGGTGGGGCAGGTGTGATGGGGCAGACGTGTTGGGGCAGGTGTGATGGGGCAGGTGTGATGGGGCAGCCGTGGTGGGGCAGGTGTAGTGGGGCAGGTGTAGTGGGGCAGGTGTAGTGGGGCAGGTGTAGTGGGGCAGGTGTAGTGGGGCAGGTGTAGTGGGGCAGGTGTAGTGGAGCAGGTGTAGTGGGGCAGGTGTAGTGGGGCAGGTGTAGTGGGGCAGGTGTGATGAGGCAGTACTCACCTATTTGTGGTTGCAGGGGTCGAGTCTTACCTCCTGGCCCCGCATCTTCACCGGTTGCTACTGGGCCCTCTCTCTCCCCGCTCCATGAGCTTTATCAAACCTCGTCTTAAAACTGTGTATGGTTCCTACCTCCACTACGTCATTTTCTAGGCTATTCCACTGCCTTACAACTCTATGACTGAAGAAATACTTCCTAATATCTCTCTGACTCATTTGTGTCTTCAACTTCCAATTGTGGCTTCTTGTTTCTGTGTCCCCTCCCTGGAACATCCTGTCTTTGTCCACCCTGTCTATTCCACGCAGTATTTTATATGTCGTTATCATGTCTCCCCTGACCCTCCTGTCCTCCAGTGTCGTCAGGCCGATTTCCCTTAATCTTTCTTCATAGGACATTCCCCTTAGCTCTGCAACTAACCTTGTCGCAAACCTTTGTACTTTCTCTAGTTTTATGACGTGCTTTATCAAGTGCGGGTTCCAAACAGGTGCTGCATACTCCAGTATGGGCCTGACATACACGGTGTACAGTGTCTTGAACGATTCCTTACTAAGGTATCGGAATGCTGTTCTCAGGTTTGCCAGGCGCCCATATGCTGCAGCAGTTATCTGATTGATGTGTGCTTCCGGAGACATGCTCGGTGTTATACTCATCCCAAGATCTTTCTCCTTGAGTGAGGTTCGCAGTCTTTGGCCAGCTAGCCTATACTCTGTCTGTGGTCTTCTGTGCCCTTCCCCTATCTTCATGACTTTGCATTTGGCAGGATTAAATTCGAGAAGCCATTTGCTGGACCAGGTGTCCAGTCTGTCCAGGTCTCTTTGAAGTCCTGCCTGGTCCTCATCAGATTTAATTCTTCTCATTAACTTCACATCATCTGCAAACAGGGACACTTCTGAGTCTAACCCTTCCATCATGTCGTTCACATATACCAAAAATAGCACTGGTCCTAGGACCGACCCCTGTGGGACCCCGCTCGTCACAGGTGCCCACTTTGATACGTCATTACGTACCATGACTCGTTGTTGCCTCCCTGTCAGGTATTCTCTGATCCATTGCAGTGCCCTTCCTGTTATATGCGCCTGATGCTCTAGCTTCTGCACTAATCTCTTGTGAGGAACTGTGTCAGAGGCCTTCTTGCAGTCCAAGAAGATGCAATCAACCCACCCCTCTCTCTCGTGTCTTACTTCTGTTATTTTATCATAAAACTCCAGAAGGTTTGTGACACAGGATTTGCCTTCCGTGAATCCGTGCTGGTTGGCATTTATACTCTTGTTCCGTTCCAGGTGCTCCACCACTCTCCTCCTGATAATCTTCTCCATAATTTTGCATACTATACACGTCAATGACACAGGTGTGTGTGTGTGTGTGTGTGTGTGTGTGTGTGTGTGTGTGTGTGTGTGTACTCACCTAGTTGTACTCACCTAGTTGAGGTTGCAGGGGTCGAGTCCGAGCTCCTGGCCCCGCCTCTTCACTGATCGCTACTAGGTCACTCTCCCTGAACCGTGAGCTTTATCATACCTCTGCTTAAAGCTATGTATGGATGCTGCCTCCACTACATCGCTTCCCAAACTATTCCACTTACTGACTACTCTGTGGCTGAAGAAATACTTCCTAACATCCCTGTGATTCATCTGTGTCTTCAACTTCCAACTGTTTCCCCTTGTTACTGTGTCCAATCTCTGGAACATCCTGTCTTTGTCCACCTTGTCAATTCCTCTCAGTATTTTGTATGTCGTTATCATGTCCCCCTATCTCTCCTGTCCTCCAGTGTCGTCAGGTTGATTTCCTTTAACCTCTCCTCGTAGGACATACCTCTTAGCTCTGGGACTAGTCTTGTTGCAAACCTTTGCACTTTCTCTAGTTTCTTTACATGCTTGGCTAGGTGTGGGTTCCAAACTGGTGCCGCATACTCCAATATGGGCCTAACGTACACGGTGTACAGGGTCCTGAACGATTCCTTATTAAGATGTCGGAATGTTGTTCTTAGGTTTGCTAGGCG
The DNA here is from genome assembly GCF_038502225.1 of Cherax quadricarinatus. Lineage (NCBI taxonomy): Eukaryota > Metazoa > Arthropoda > Malacostraca > Decapoda > Parastacidae > Cherax > Cherax quadricarinatus. Next base: position 22,386 of record NW_027196993.1, on the reverse strand, counting down.
CCCATATGCTGGAGCAGTTATTTGGTTGATGTGCGCTTCAGGAGATGTGCCTTGTGTTATACTCACCCCAAGATCTTTTTCCTTGAGTGAGGTTTGTAGTCTCTGGCCCCCTAGACTGTACTCCGTCTGCGGTCTTCTTTGCCCTTCCCCAATCTTCATGACTTTGCACTTGGTGGGATTGAACTCCAGGAGCCAATTGCTGGACCAGGTCTGCGGCCTGTCCAGATTCCTTTGTAGTTCTGCCTGGTCTTCGATCGAGTGAATTCTTCTCATCAACTTCACGTCATCTGCAAACAGGGACACCTCAGAGTGTATTCCTTCCGTCATGTCGTTCACAAATACGAGAAACAGCACTGGTCCTAGGACTGACCCCTGTGTTTATAGGCTAAAATTTTCCGCCCATAAATCCATTGGTAGAGTTTAATAAGGATGCAATTATACGGAGCTCAATTATACGGAGCTCAATTAGCATCATCTGCGTGGTTCAGCAGTCACTTTGAGAGATTGTCACCTTCATGGGAGACTTATCAGAATATGATGATAGGGGTCAACGCCCCCGCGACCCGGTACCACACCGGGCCTCCTCGGGGTAAGGACTGTGTGGTTAGCAACAAAGTTCTCTTACTAACAGGTTTGTCTCTTGACTATTTGCTTCCACTCGTCCCGTAATTAATTTCTTAATGTATTATTTGTATGGCTCCCTTACGGGTGTAGCACTTCCCAGTCAATATTTGTATTGTTGTTGTTGTTGTTGTTGTTGTTGTTGTTGTTGTTGTTGTTGTTGTTGTTGTTGTTGTTGTTGTTGTTGTGTGTGTGTGTGTGTGTGTGTATGTGTGTGTGTTTGTCTGTGTGTGTTTGTCTGTATGTGTGTGTGTGTGTGTATGTGTGTGTGTTTGTCTGTGTGTGTTTGTCTGTATGTGTGTGTGTGTGTGTGTGTGTGTGTGTGTGTGTGTGTGTGTTGTGTGTGTGTGTGTGTGTGTTTGGTGTTGCAGTAGTGGCTGGTGCGGGAATACCCAGATGTTGTAATCGATAAAAATGCAAGATCAACAACTGAAAAGTTTGTACACTGTTTCGCCCACAGGCTACTTAAACTGTCTTGCTCACAGAGCAGGTGTCGTAGCCAGGCTCACAGAACAGGGTGACGTAGCCAGGCTCACAGAGCAGGGTGTCGTAGCCAGGCTCACACAGCAGGGCGTCGTAGCCAGGCTCACAGAGCAGGGTGTCGTAGCCAGGCTCACAGAGCAGGGTGTCGTAGCCAGGCTCACAGAGCAGGGTGTCGTAGCCAGGCTCACAGAGCAGGGTGTCGTAGCCAGGCTCACAAGGCAGAAAATCCTGTAGCGGTAAAAATGACTCAAATGCAAGTCACTACGGACACGTTTATTGAAGAGGTTTCGGTTCCTGGCGTGGAATGCAGTCTGATACCCAATGAAGGGTGTGGTAACCAGGATGAACGTACTGTAATCCCTTCCCAGCGGGGCTCGAAGGGAGCCACGTTGTTGGTTATTGTGTCCCTCTTCCTCGAGCGATGACTGAGGCAGGAGAGAAGGATATAGTCAGGTGCTAACTCAAGAAAATACATAGAGAGGATCTGCAATAACCCTACTAGTCCGCGTTAGTCAGGTTCTCAGATTTGGTGACACACTTAAGTGGTGAATTGATAGTAGAGGCACTAGTTCTACCACTACTACTACCACCACTACCACTAGTAGAAGTAGTAGTAGTACTATTAGTAGTAGTAGTAGTTGTAGTTGTAGTAATATTTATTAGTTCTCAGCGATATATCTAATTCAGCATGTGTGTTATCAAAGGATTGGCCAGCTTGAAGCTACCTGGAGTCTACCTGGAGGGAATTCCGGGGATCAACGTCCCCGCGGCCCGGTCCACGACGATCCGGCACCGTCTTTAGGTATCTGTCCAGCTCCCTCTTGAAGACAACCAGGGGTCTTCCCGTAATGCCCCTTATTGCTGGTGGGAGGCTGTTGAACAGTCTTGGGCCCCGGACACTTATTGTGTTTTCTCTTAGTGTACCAGTGACGCCCCTACTTTTCACTGGGGGTATGTTGCATCGCCTGCCAAGTCTTTTGCTTTCGTATGGAGTGATTGCTGTGTGCAGATTAGGGACCAGTCCTTCCAGAATCTTCCAGGTGTAGATTATGCTGCCTGGGTTCCGTGTAACTGGCTTTGAGAAAATGATGAAAGAAGTTCCTTTCATTACGAGTTTCCAGTGGGAATAACTCACTAAATAACTATGTAATTTTCTATGCTGAACACACACATTGTTCCTATTACCAGCTTAGGCTGCGTATGCGTACTGCTGCTCGTTGACGCATTTGCTGAAGTTTCTGCCGGTTTCTCCTATATACATCTTGTGGCTTCCACCGCAATGGACTTTAATAGACACGAACTCCGTTAGTTCTATGTTTTGGTTCTTGTTTTATGAATTACTGAAGTCACGGATGGACAGCCACTCTGTTGTTGTTTTGGTTCAAAGTAAACCATACCACGGGTGGGAATTGAACTCGTGGCGAGTGAGTCCTAAAAGTCCACCCCAGAGCGTAAGTGTCGATTTCGTGAGTCTTGGTTCAAAGTTTTCGTGATGTAAGACGCCATGTTACATATAGACTGCGGGGGCGTTGAGCCCCGAAACCCTCTTCAGGTATACTCCAGGTATATCGGTTTACCTTTCAAGGAAATGTCGACATTCGATCCTGCGGTCTGTCACCCCTCGCATCTTCAGCGCCAGACCTCTAGAACCAGACCTCCAGCACCAGACCTCAAGCATCAGACATCCAGCACTAGACATCCAGCACCAGACATCCAGCACCAGACCTCCAGCGCCAGACCTCCAGCACCAGACATCCAACACCAGACATCAAGCACCAGACCTCCAGCACCAGACATCCAACACCAGACATCCAGCACCAGACCTCCAGCACCAGACATCCAACACCAGACCTCCAACACCAGACATCCAACACCAGACATCCAGCACCAGACCTCCAACACCAGACATCCAACACCAGACATCCAGCACCAGACCTCCAGCACCAGACATCCAACACCAGACATCCAGCACCAGACCTCCAGCACCAGGCATCCAACACCAGACATCCAGCACCAGACCTCCAGCACCAGGCATCCAACACCAGACATCCAGCACCAGACATCCAACACCAAACACCCAGCACCAGACCTCCAGCACCAGACATCCAACACCAAACACCCAGTACCAGACCTCCAGCACCAGACATCCAACACCAAACACCCAGCACCAGACCTCCAGCACCAGACATCCAGCACCAGACATCCAGCACCAGACCTCCAGCACCAGACATCCAACACCAAACACCCAGCACCAGACCTCCAGCACCAGACATCCAACACCAAACACCCAGCACCAGACCTCCAGCACCAGACATCCAACACCAAACACCCAGCACCAGACCTCCAGCACCAGACATCCAACACCAAACACCCAGCACCAGACCTCCAGCACCAGACATCCAGCACCAGACATCCAGCACCAGACCTCCAGCACAAGGCATCCAACACCAGACATCCAGCACCAGACATCCAACACCAAACACCCAGCACCAGACCTCCAGCACCAGACATCCAACACCAAACACCCAGCACCAAACCTCCAGCACCAGACATCCAACACCAGACATCCAGCACCAGACATCCAGCACCAGACATCCAGCACCAGACCTCCAGCACCAGGCATCCAACACCAGACATCCAGCACCAGACATCCAACACCAAACACCCAGCACCAGACCTCCAGCACCAGACATCCAACACCAAACACCCAGCACCAAACCTCCAGCACCAGACATCCAACACCAGACATCCAGCACCAGACATCCAGCACCAGACATCCAGCACCAGACCTCCAGCACCAGGCATCCAACACCAGACATCCAGCACCAGACATCCAACACCAAACACCCAGCACCAGACCTCCAGCACCAGACATCCAACACCAAACATCCAGCACCAGACATCCAGCACCAGACATCCAGCACCAGACATCCAGCACCAGACATCCAGCACCAGACATCCAACACCAAACACCCAGCACCAGTCCTCCAGCACCAGACATCCAGCACCAGACATCCAGCACCAGACATCCAGCACCAGACATCCAGCACCAGACATCCAACACCAAACACCCAGCACCAGACATCCAGCACCAGACCTCCAGCACCAGACCTCCAGCACCAGACATCCAGCACCAGACATCCAGCACCAGACCTCCAGCACCAGACCTCCAGCACCAGACATCCAGCACCAGACATCCAGCACCAGACATCCAACACCAAACACCCAGCACCAGACCTCCAGCCCCAGACATCCAGCACCAGACATCCAGCACCAGACATCCAGCACCAGACATCCAGCACCAGACATCCAACACCAAACACCCAGCACCAGACATCCAGCACCAGACCTCCAGCACCAGACCTCCAGCACCAGACATCCAGCACCAGACATCCAGCACCAGACCTCCAGCACCAGACATCCAGCACCAGACATCCAGCACCAGACCTCCAGCACCAGACCTCCAGCACCAGACATCCAGCACCAGACATCCAGCACCAGACCTCCAGCACCAGACCTCCAGCACCAGACCTCCAGCACCAGACATCCAGCACCAGACATCCAGCACCAGACATCCAGCACCAGACGTCCAGCACCAGACGTCCAGCACCAGACGTCCAGCACCAGACATCCAGCACCAGACATCCAGCACCAGACATCCAACACCAAACACCCAGCACCAGACCTCCAACACCAGACCTCCAGCACCAGACATCCAACACCAGACATCCAGCACCAGACCTCCAGCACCAGACATCCAACACCAGACATCCAACACCAGACATCCAGCACCAGACATCCAGCACCAGACATCCAACACCAGACATCCAACACCAGACATCCAGCACCAGACCTCCAGCACCAGACATCCAACACCAGACATCCAGCACCAGACCTCCAGCACCAGACATCCAACACCAGACATCCAACACCAGACATCCAACACCAGACCTCCAGCACCAGACCTCCAGCACCAGACCTCCAGCACCAGACATCCAGCACCAGACATCCAGCACCAGACCTCCAGCACCAGGCATCCAACACCAGACATCCAGCACCAGACATCCAACACCAAACACCCAGCACCAGACCTCCAGCACCAGACATCCAACACCAAACACCCAGCACCAAACCTCCAGCACCAGACATCCAACACCAAACATCCAGCACCAGACATCCAGCACCAGACATCCAGCACCAGACATCCAGCACCAGACCTCCAGCACCAGACATCCAACACCAAACACCCAGCACCAGACCTCCAGCACCAGACATCCAACACCAGACATCCAGCACCAGACCTCCAGTACCAGACATCCAACACCAGACATCCAGCACCAGACCTCCAGCACCAGACATCCAACACCAAACACCCAGCACCAGACCTCCAGCACCAGACATCCAACACCAAACATCCAGCACCAGACATCCAGCACCAGACATCCAGCACCAGACATCCAGCACCAGACATCCAGCGTGATCGACTCTGAGTCTTCCAACGAACTCTTACGTTCATTTACTGCAAGATTCGTACCAACGGTTTACTTTCTCTACGGCTGCTCAGGGTTTCATGATCCTCAAGACAGGTTTTTATACCATCAGGGATAACGACTGCTGTGTTTTTCAGTTTTTTTTAAAAAAAGGAGAAAAAATTAGACCATTGCACCACTTTTTTCTCCTTTGCGCTGCGATGCGACCAACACCAAGAGGTTCGAACTGAAGGCTCGAACCTCCGTCCCCTTACGGCGATACACATTCTGGCTTTTTTTCTTTTTATGTTGCCCTGATATTCTGTTGTCATATTCGACATTATCTGCAAACTGATTTGATACTGTGATCGTTACTGAGCAAAACATCACCAAAGACAGAGAAACAACTAGTGGAAACAGTGCTTACTTTGGGTTTGAAAAAAAAAAAGGCTCGCCATAGAGTGAAACATTGCCATTATGCACTTTTTTTATGAAGCGAAACGTTATCCCAATAACGGTCTCCACAGACCGAAACATCAAGCAACAAAGCTCTCCGTAGAGCGAAACATCATCCCAATAAAACTCTCCACAGACCGAAACATCAACCCAATAAAACTCTCCACAAACCGAAACATCAACCCAATAAAACTCTCCACAGACCGAAAAATCAACCCAATAAAGCTCTCCGTAGAGCGAAATATCGCCATAATATTCCTACCAGTCAACAGTACGACCTTACGCCGTTATTAAACAGTCAGAATTACCCATTTTTTCTGTTGTATATTAAAAAAAAATAGTTAAATTTAAGGGGACATAATCCCGTGCGTCAGGCGGAGAGGAGCGAGAGAAGACGTTACAATATCCTGGGCATCAGAGGGTGAAGGGCAAGACCACCCATATCCAGCATATAACCAAAAAAGTATCCAAAACGGTTGGGATCCTCTCCAAGATACGATACTACGTGCCGCAAAATGCCCTTCTCACACTATACCACTCACTTATTTATCCATACCTCACCTATGCTATTTGTGCCTGGGGATCAACTGCAGCAACACACCTAAAGCCAATAATAACCCAACAAAAAGCTGCAGTAAGAATAATCACTAAATCCCATCCCTGGCAACACACCCCCCCACTCTTCATAGACCTAAACTTACTCCCAGTTCAGTACATCCACACTTACTACTGTGCAATCTACATCTACAGGGCCTTAAACTCTAATATCAACCTTGACCTAAAACGCTTTCTTGATAGTTGTGACAGAACCCACAGGCATAACACCAGACACAAACATCTCTACGACATTCCCCGTGTCCGACTAAACCTTTACAAAAATTCAATGTATGTCAAAGGCCCTAAAATCTGGAATACCCTACCTGAGAACTCTAGAACTGCAGACACATTCATCACCTTCAAAACTACCATTAGAAAACATCTTATCTCCCTGATACACCCCATCAACTAACTACACGAATACCACCTGGTGGTTCACACTTACACTCACTCACTCATTTGACCATAAACAGAAATATTAATCTCAATCTTAAAATAATGAATCCTGTGATACTCCAATACTGAAACTATGTACTGTGCCAAAACAAAAGCATTCACATTGCTAAACTCACAAACTAGTATTTAGTCACTTAGCCATAATACCAACTTACCTCATAATTTGTAATATTTTACAATTAAGAATAAAACTAAGTCTGCCCGAAATGCCTAGCCATGCTAAGCGTTCTAGTGGTACACTCTGTAATCACAGTTTTACTACATGTAAACCACACAATAACCAAATTTCTGTAAACTCAGCATTGTAATCCTTATAGAGAATAAACTTTGAATTTGAATTTGAAAAGACCGGAAAGAAGATGTTGTAAGAGATGGTTGTAAGATCTCGAACACGAAGCGGAAATATGGAGAGAGATGGTGCAAGATTGCGGCCGTCTTCAAGGGTTGGGGGGGAGGAGGGAAGGGGGTGAAAGGGATGTTAGAAGGGGAAGAGGAGAAGCAAGAGAGTGGGGGGAGGGGGTATACGATCCTGGATGACAAAGACACAGAAGAGGTGTGGTAAGTTCCTGAGCATCGGAAGATGTCTTGTGCGGGACTATGTAGTGTATTGTGCACTCCCATGTGTCTTTCTGGGAGGGGGACTACCTTACTGTGCACTCTTTCCAAACACCATCAACTGAGAGCGTTGTTACTGAAGCCAAAATCGCAAGTCTTACCTATTCGACACACACGCACACACATGTATATATATATATATATATATATATATATATATATATATATATATATATATATATATATATATATATATATATATATACGTGTTGAAGTTGGAAGTAGGAAAGACAATTTTAGCAGAAGACCAGTCAATAGGACGACTGTGATCTTTGACGTGACAGAAAAGAGCATTGTAACATCGGCAAGCCTAACACTACTTTTGTGCTCCCTAAGTCTGTCAGAAAGAGATCGGCCAGTTTCTCCAAAGTATTGAGGATGACAGGAGGAACAAGAAATAGAGTAAACACCAGGAGCATCTGTAGAAGGAGAGGTATGAACGAGATTAGTCGAATGTGGTACTGGAAAAGATGTTGGGGAGGTGTTTAACAACGGAGTTAATGGCGAGGATTATGTACCTTCTCTTGGCGGTATTCAACTTACCCAGACCTGAGGCTGATGTCTGGCAGCTCGAAGCAAAAGGTACCATCATAGAACATTCGTTTTGTTCCGACCACTGAACGTCGGGTTGTACAGTGCTGGTTATGTTTTAAACCTCTATGCTGATAGAAATCTGGAAGGACTGAAAACTGAAAACGTCTTCATATTCTTGAACTACCAGAAGGCACTTGACTGTGTCTCTCATGAGACGCGTGGAGGATAGCACGGTGGGTGGCACAGTGGGCGGCAAGGTGGGGCCGTAGAGTGTGGCAGGGTGATTGATGAAGAGTGACGAATGATGGATGTAGGGGGTTGAGTTGAAGATTGAGACACTTATGCAGCATATGGGAATCTTTATTCAGGAAACGTTTCGCCACACAGTAGCTTCATCAGTCCAATACAAAGAGGAAGGAGTAAGGAGGGGAGGAGAATGAGGTAATCAGTCCCTCAGCCTGGAGTCGATGTGTTCAGTCCATCAATCTTGTAGAATGTACAGCATAGGGCCGTAGACGTGGCTTATATACTGCATCATGGGATCTTGTTACAAAGAATTCTTCAACACTTGTTCAACCTTTGGACGAAGACCTACTTCGACTAGTGGATGGTACCACTATGACCCCGCCTCCACCTGCTTCACGTCACCTCACTACAGTATATAAGCCACGTCTACGGCCCTATGCTGTACATTCTACAAGATTAATGGACTGAACACTTCGACTCCAGGCTGAGGGACTGATTACCTCATTCTCCTCCCCTCCTTACGCCTTCCTCTTTGTATTGGACTGATGAAGCCACTGTGTGGCGAAACGTTTCCTGAATAAAGATTCCCATATGCTGCATAAGTGTCTCAATCTTCAACTTGTCGGTTTTTCAAACCATTCATCACAGGGGGTTGAGTGCAGGGTAAATGGCAGGGATGATTGTTAATGAAGGTTTGGGTGACAAGAAGGATGGCAGGGTGGGTGGCAGGGTGGTTGGCAGGAAGGGTCACAGGAAGGGTAAAGTTGTGAACACGGAGACACACTTCAGGGGAGCGAGGCAGTGTAGCTGAACTGTGAGAAGGATCACACATCACATATCACGTACGTGTGCGTGGCCAATGCTTGCTTGTATTCGTGTACATATGTACGCGTGCTCCAGTGCCTGTGTACATGCGTGTACACTGTACACATATACATTCACCAATCTGTGGTCACAGAGATCTTCATAAACACTGGGACTACACTCACTATCATCCAGATCTCTGGCAGCTATCCCGTATCTACCGACTTGTTGACTTTAGCTAGTGGTCCGGAAAAGACTTCTCGTCTCTCCCACAGAATCCATTGCGACACTTTGCCTTTGAAGTATCCAGTTTACTTAAACAGTTTTTTTTCACTTCTTTTCTAATCGTGTTCAAGGTGTAGCCGTATGAGTTAGTGTACATTTCCCTGTGACTCTGAGCCGCCTCTTTGAGTCGCTTCCTCAGCTATTCGACACTTGATAACTGAGACACATGTGCAACAGTTGAGTGTCTTTACCGTTGAAACGTGTCGCCTATACAGTAGGCTTCTTCAGACAAATACAGATACAGCAGAAGTGAAATGAAGATGATGTAATTAGCCCATCGACTTTGTGTCTTAATCATCAACTTGTCGGTATCTTATGCAATGTTCAACATATCCTCACAGACTTCCTTGTCGTTTCTCATGAGCTCTCCTCCTTCCTTTTTCAGTCTTATTACCTGGTCTTATATGTCATCTTTCTTCTGTGAAGTTGGTTCGGTTCAGACTCTGTGTTTCCTGCTGTCATTCTCAGATTGTCTTCTGCGCTGGGTCACCATCTGGAAGAGACCCCAGCCGGGACAAGGCCGGCGAACCTGCTACAGTACAGGCTGTCGTTCAGCTTCTCTTTTCAAATTTGCACTTTTGTTTCTGGCTCTATTGCTCAGTTCTCCGTTTACTTCAGTTCTTAGCTTTTTATAGTTTTATCCAGGCAACTGTACTTCTGTTTGCTCTTTGCATATTTGGTTGAACCACGGGTTCATGTACTGAAAGTATGTGTTTATGCGTGCCTGTAACTGGACGTTTGTGCTTGTGTAATTACCTGAGTTAATTTTATTATTATTATTATTATTATTATTATTATTATTATTATTATTATTATTATTATTATTATTATTATTATATTTACAGGGAAGCAGTAACCCATAATGGTCATACATTGCCTGGGAAACGGAAAGTAATTAGGTTTGATCCGAGGAAGAGGAAGGTAGTTTTTAATTCCTTATATCAAGATCCCTTTACTAGAGGCCAGTGATTGGCTTGTGTGCTTAGTTTCCGCCCGTGTTCCCAACACTCAGGAGTGTTCCCTGACCAAGACTGTGTTCCAGTTTACCTTATCCATTCCACTGAGTGTTTTCTCTTGTTATATCACATACCTCTTCATTCTTCCAGGGAATACCTGAAGGGCAGAAGGCAGAGAGCACAGTGGGTGGTGCAGGCTAGATACTCCTTCTGCTAACAAGGGGTTAGTTGTCCGATCCGTCAGGCTGTAGGTGGCTAGTGAGAGAATTAAATCAGTATAAATACATAATATTCCTAATATAAGTCAACGACCCATTAGATGAGATTCACCCTCGCGTGTCACTGTTTGCTGATGATCTAAAGTTAACTAGACGTATTTCGGTCGCTGCGCGATCCGAGAAAGTTATCCCAATACTGTATAACCCCAGACCCACCTGGCTGTAAACAAATCAGCAAGTATATATGCAAAACAACCAAGGGGAAAGTTGAAGGCCTTTCGTGTTGCAATCAACACGTCGTCAGGAGCAGCTTACAATGTCGCAGAAAAAAGGAGGAATTCTAAGTAAATACGTTCAGAAGCAGCGTCTTTGCTCGAATCGAATAAAGGTCATGCGGACTGAGGAACCTGTGGGTAGACCGAACTGAGCAAAGTATAGGAGAGAAACCGTAAATATTAGGAACGGAAAAGGATCTGGGATAACAAAAAAAAAAAAAAAGCCCGGGAGACATACATGAAGGCACAATACCGTGCTTTGGTACAATTCACAAAAAGACACTCACTAAGGCGAGGAACCTTTCAACGACGTTTCGGACCTTCCTGGATCATTGTCAAGTCACAACAGTGATGACTTAACAATGATCCGGAACTGGCCGAAACGTCGTCACAAGGTTCATATCCTAAGTGCGCGTTATTTGTGGAAAGGTTCACACAAACTGAGTTACATGTGCAAGGCTACACTCCACGTCCTCAAGTCCACATTCTTCTGTAGTTCCTACCAACCTTATCCGTTGCGCCTCGTCCGCGAACATCAACACGCGAGGGCCTGACCCTAGTGGCGTGACATTTACATACAGCAGCAACGTTTCAGGGCGTCACACTGACCCTTGAGGAGCTCTGGTAATTGCTCCCATCCGTCATGGCAGTCAGTCTATCAGACGTGCGTGCGTGCGTAAGTGCTTGCGTGCGTGCGTGTATGTGCGCAATCCAGCAGTCGATTGCAACATACAAGACAAAGACAGGTATCACTGATACGACAAGTTAAATAGCTAAATAGTTACTTATTTCCTTTCCTTCCTTTATGATTCATCTCCTCTCCTATTCTCCCCCTTTCCCTAAACCCCACCAACCCCAGCTCACCTTCCTGTCTCACCCCCTTCCCTTCTCTCTTCCCCTGATATCCTCATTGCCCTACTGAAGTCCCCCACCTCAGGCTGACAGATTTCAATACCTTGTTTGATCAGCTCCATCCTGCGTGATGGAATGTGACGGGTAAACATTGCTTTCTTCCCATACAGAATAGAGTAGCAGCACAACTCTGATTTACTGAGAGAATAGCGTATCCATGCTGGGAGTGCGTAGGTGGAGTGCGTAGGTAGAGTGCAAAGATGGAGTGCGTAGGTGGAGTGCGTAGGTAGAGTGCAAAGATGGAGTGCGTAGGTGGAGTGCGTAGGAGGAGTGCGGCCACTGTCATCCCTGGGACAGTCATGTGGCCTTAAACCAAACAAACCTCAGTGTGAGTCAAACCTGATTCCACATTAAACCAAATAAACCACAACGTAACTTAAAATGATTCCATTTTAAACCAAACAACCCTCATGATAAACAATAACTTGATACTACATTACATTAAACAACCTTTACACACACACACACACACACACACACACACACACACACACACACACACACGTGTACGTGCAGCCCCTAACATGTTTGTAGCTGCACCAGTGGTGTTGTCTCACCAGGGATCATCATTACCAGGGGTGGGGCTGGTTCAGGGTCTCTACCCTGATGATGATAACAGCTGTGCTGGCCAGACCTAACACACACACGGAGGTGTGGCCGAAGGTGTGTGTGTGTGTGTGTGTGTGTGTGTGTGTGTGTGTGTGTTGGTACTCACATATATTTGACCGAGTTGTATTTGCGATGGTCGGATCTCAGCTCCTGGCCCTGCTTCTTAAACAATGATCACCAGCATTATTAGTTTCTGGCCTCTTAGGCAAAATCATACGCGGGCCGTAGTCATATGATGACCCGCCACTGGACCTTTTGGTCATCTGATCGAGGCCTTCCCCTGGCTTACTGGTCCACCCCTTTAAAAATTAACGGCTATTATATCCATCTTTTTATTGCCAAGCAGTGTGGACCACAAGTGTTTGTTACTAAAAATAATAACTACTGAGTCTCACATTCCACCATAACAAAAAAAAAACTTTGAAAGATACATCAACAAATCATAGGAGTGTAGATGAATAAGAACATAAGAACATAAGAAAGGAGGAACACGTGCAGCAGGCCTGTTGGCCCATACTAGGCAGGTCCTTTACAATTCATCCCACTAACAAACATTTGACCAACCCAATTTTCAATGCCACCCAAGAAACAAGCTCCGATGTGCAAGTCCCACTCAAATCCAACCCCTCCCACTCATGTACTTATCCAACCTAAATCTGAAACTACCCAAAGTCCTAGCCTCAATAACCCAACTAGGTAGACTGTTCCACTCATCAACTACCCTATTTCCAAACCAATACTTTCCTATGTCCTTTCTAAATCTAAACTTATCTAATTTAAATCCATAATGGTTCAGAGAACCGACACGTTGATAAATTAGACACATGTGCAACTCAATAAAGATATCCAAGAGCTGCACATGTGTCTAATTTATCAAATCATAAGAGCAAAAGGTAGGTGTAAGAATGTGCCAGACTTCAGCATATTAAAAACACACTGCAGTTCCTCCATTATCGAGTTCCCTGCCTGACAAAGGGCTAATTAGGTTTGCTTTTAACTCTTCCTTGGCTACCTCGTTCCATTTCTTAACTACCATAAGTGTCCGGGGCCCAAAACTGTTCAACAGCCTCCCATCAAGCATTAGGGGAATTGCCAATAAACCCCTGGCTGCCTTCAAGAGAGAGCTGGACAGATACCTAAAGTCAGTGCCGGATCAGCCGGGCTGTGGCTCGTACGTTGGACTGCGTGCGGCCAGCAGTAACAGCCTAGTTGATCAGGCCCTGATCCATCGGGAGGCCTGGTCATGGACCGGGCCGCGGGGGCGTTGATCCCCGGAATAACCTCCAGGTAACCTCCAGGTAACCCTGAGACTGAAAAAAAAATATTTCCTGACATCCCTGTGGTGCATCTGGGTCTTCAACTTCCCTCTTTAACCCCTCTTCCCTGTGCATCTTTTTCACAATGTCTGTTCCTGTCTACTCTGCCAAAGCCTCCGAGTATCTTGTATGTCATAAAAATGTCTCCTCTGATCTTATGAAGTCTCTTCATGACCTCTGGACCTTTCTTTTGATCTTTTTTGTACATGTTTGATTAGGTGAGGGCTCCATGCTGGTACTGCATACTCAATGATAGTCCTAATTTATGTTGTGTACAGAGTCCTGAAAGATTTTTTATTGTGGTTTCTAATGGTAGTTTTGATATTAGTTTGCATATGCTGCGGATGTTATGGGAATTAACTACATCTCTGGTGATATGTTGGGGGTGATGTTCACTTCAAAATCCTTCACTTTGAGAGATATTTGTGGTCTCCCGCCTCTCAAGCTTTAAATAACAAAAAGGGCACAATACCGTGACTGTATTCCGTATACGGTCGCCGCTCTCCAACCCCAATTTTCATGGCCTGAACTATATATATATATATTTTTTTTTTATTATCACACTGGCCGATTCCCACCAAGGCAGGGTGGCCCGAAAAAGAAAAACTTTCACCATCATTCACTCCATCACTGTCTTGCCAGAAGGGTGCTTTACACTACAGTTTTTAAACTGCAACATTAACACCCCTCCTTCAGAGTGCAGGCACTGTACTTCCCATCTCCAGGACTCAAGTCCGGCCTGCCGGTTTCCCTGAACCCCTTCATAAATGTTACTTTGCTCACACTCCAACAGCACGTCAAGTATTAAAAACCATTTGTCTCCATTCACTCCTATCAAACACGCTCACGCATGCCTGCTGGAAGTCCAAGCCCCTCGCACACAAAACCTCCTTTACCCCCTCCCTCCAACCTTTCCTAGGCCGACCCCTACCCCGCCTTCCTTCCACTACAGACTGATACACTCTTGAAGTTATTCTGTTTCGCTCCATTCTCTCCACATGTCCGAACCACCTCAACAACCCTTCCTCAGCCCTCTGGACAACAGTTTTGGTAATCCCGCACCTCCTCCTAACTTCCAAACTACGAATTCTCTGCATTATATTCACACCACACATTGCTCTCAGACATGACATCTCCACTGCCTCCAGCCTTCTCCTCGCTGCAACATTCATCACCCATGCTTCACACCCATATAAGAGCGTTGGTAAAACTATACTCTCATACATTCCCCTCTTTGCCTCCAAGGACAAAGTTCTTTGTCTCCACAGACTCCTAAGTGCACCACTCACCCTTTTCCCCTCATCAATTCTATGATTCACCTCATCTTTCATAGACCCATCCGCTGACACGTCCACTCCCAAATATCTGAATACATTCACCTCCTCCATACTCTCTCCCTCCAATCTGATATCCAATCTTTCATCACCTAATCTTTTTGTTATCCTCATAACCTTACTCTTTCCTGTATTCACTTTCAATTTTCTTCTTTTGCACACCCTACCAAATTCATCCACCAATCTCTGCAACTTCTCTTCAGAATCTCCCAAGAGCACAGTGTCATCAGCAAAGAGCAACTGTGACAACTCCCACTTTATGTGTGATTCTTTATCTTTTAACTCCACGCCTCTTGCCAAGACCCTCGCATTTACTTCTCTTACAACCCCATCTATAAATATATTAAACAACCACGGTGACATCACACATCCTTGTCTAAGGCCTACTTTTACTGGGAAATAATTTCCCTCTTTCCTACATACTCTAACTTGAGCCTCACTATCCTCGTAAAAACTCTTCACTGCTTTCAGTAACCTACCTCCTACACCATACACCTGCAACATCTGCCACATTGCCCCCCTATCCACCCTGTCATACGCCTTTTCCAAATCCATAAATGCCACAAAGACCTCTTTAGCCTTATCTAAATACTGTTCAC
The DNA here is from genome assembly GCF_038502225.1 of Cherax quadricarinatus. NCBI lineage: Eukaryota > Metazoa > Arthropoda > Malacostraca > Decapoda > Parastacidae > Cherax > Cherax quadricarinatus. Next base: position 6,601 of record NW_027196993.1, on the reverse strand, counting down.
TTATATGTTTCACTGTAAACACCTGGTCCACACACCCCCTACCTTTCCTAAAGCCTCCTTGTTCATCTGCTATCCTATTCTCCGTCTTACTCTTAATTCTTTCAATAATAACTCTACCATACACTTTGCCAGGTATACTCAACAGACTTATCCCCCTATAATTTTTGCACTCTCTTTTATCCCCTTTGCCTTTATACAAAGGAACTATGCATGCTCTCTGCCAATCCCTAGGTACCTTACCCTCTTCCATACATTTATTAAATAATTGCACCAACCACTCCAAAACTATATCCCCACCTGCTTTTAACATTTCTATCTTTATCCCATCAATCCCGGCTGCCTTACCCCCTTTCATTTTACCTACTGCCTCACGAACTTCCCCCACACTCACAACTGGCTCTTCCTCACTCCTACAAGATGTTGTTCCTCCTTGCCCTATACACGAAATCACAGCTTCCCTATCTTCATCAACATTTAACAATTCCTCAAAATATTCCCTCCATCTTCCCAATACCTCTAACTCTCCATTTAATAACTCTCCTCTCCTATTTTTAACTGACAAATCCATTTGTTCTCTAGGCTTTCTTAACTTGTTAATCTCACTCCAAAACTTTTTCTTATTTTCAACAAAATTTGTTGATAACATCTCACCCACTCTCTCATTTGCTCTCTTTTTACATTGCTTCACCACTCTCTTAACCTCTCTCTTTTTCTCCATATACTCTTCCCTCCTTGCATCACTTCTACTTTGTAAAAACTTCTCATATGCTAACTTTTTCTCCCTTACTACTCTCTTCACATCATCATTCCACCAATCGCTCCTCTTCCCTCCCGCACCCACTTTCCTGTAACCACAAACTTCTGCTGAACACTCTAACACTACATTTTTAAACCTACCCCATACCTCTTCGACCCCATTGCCTATGCTCTCATTAGCCCATCTATCCTCCAATAGCTGTTTATATCTTACCCTAACTGCCTCCTCTTTTAGTTTATAAACCTTCACCTCTCTCTTCCCTGATGCTTCTATTCTCCTTGTATCCCATCTACCTTTTACTCTCAGTGTAGCTACAACTAGAAAGTGATCTGATATATCTGTGGCCCCTCTATAAACATGTACATCCTGAAGTCTACTCAACAGTCTTTTATCTACCAATACATAATCCAACAAACTACTGTCATTTCGCCCTACATCATATCTTGTATACTTATTTATCCTCTTTTTCTTAAAATATGTATTACCTATAACTAAACCCCTTTCTATACAAAGTTCAATCAAAGGGCTCCCATTATCATTTACACCTGGCACCCCAAACTTACCTACCACACCCTCTCTAAAAGTTTCTCCTACTTTAGCATTCAGGTCCCCTACCACAATTACTCTCTCACTTGGTTCAAAGGCTCCTATACATTCACTTAACATCTCCCAAAATCTCTCTCTCTCCTCTGCATTCCTCTCTTCTCCAGGTGCATACACGCTTATTATGACCCACTTCTCGCATCCAACCTTTACTTTAATCCACATAATTCTTGAATTTACACATTCATATTCTCTTTTCTCCTTCCATAACTGATCATTCAACATTACTGCTACCCCTTCCTTTGCTCTAACTCTCTCAGATACTCCAGATTTAATCCCATTTATTTCCCCCCACCGAAACTCCCCTACCCCCTTCAGCTTTGTTTCGCTTAGGGCCAGGACATCCAACTTCTTTTCATTCATAACATCAGCAATCATCTGTTTCTTGTCATCCGCACTACATCCACGCACATTTAAGCATCCCAGTTTTATAAAGTTTTTCTTCTTCTCTTTTTTAGTAAATGTCTACAGGAGAAGGGGTTACTAGCCCATTGCTCCCGGCATTTTAGTCGCCTCATACGACACGCATGGCTTACGGAGGAAAGATTCTTTTCCACTTCCCCATGGACAATAGAAGAAATAAAGAGGAACAAGAGCTATTTAGAAAAAGGAGAAAAACCTAGATGTATGTATATATATATGCATGTGCGTGTCTGTGAAGTGTGACCAAAGTGTAAGTAGGAGTAGCAAGATATCCCTGTTATCTAGCGTGTTTATGAGACAGAAAAAGAAACCAGCAATCCTACCATCATGCAAAACAGTTACAGGTTTCTGTTTCACAGTCATCTGGCAGGACGGTAGTACTTCCCTGGGTGGTTGCTGTCTACCAACCTACTACCTATTCTCGGCAATCGTAAATTTCGCCAATCATAGGGGTATTTTCGTATAAACATGGACTCGCTTTTCATAGGTTGACTCTCGAATAGTAGTTCGTCCAGGACGCGTACTCACGGTGTGAGGCGGGGAGGCCTCCCTACCCAGCCAGTCTGGCATTGTTTACCAGTGAGTGAAGGTCCCCTCAAGTGCTCCTACGAAATATTTCATAATATTCCACTCATTTTAGTGCTTGCAAGTACTAAATAAGCTACCATGGCTCCAAAGAAAGCTCCTAGTGCCAAGCCTGTGGTAAAGAAGGTGAGAAATATGTACAGTGACAAAGTCTTGGGCCATTTTAGGGAAGTGTTAAAGAGACGCCAGAAACAGAGCTCTCTCCACAGTTACTTTGCGAGACAGGACTAGAGTGACTCTCAAGGTGGTCCTAGTGGCATTAAGAAACAGAGAAGAGAAGCAACCCCAGAGAAGCAATTGGTACCTGAGGTGTTGCTGGAAGGGGATTCCCCTTCCAAACTGTAAACAATCCAATCTCTCTCCTCCTCCAGTCTCCCATACACTAAGAAGAATCTCCAATAAAGGTAAGTGTTATGCTGTTAATGTTTCATTCATCATTTCCCATTGTATTGTTTATGTACTACATGTATATTTCATGTAAAAAAATTTTTTTGTTTTAATACTTCTGGGTGTCAGGAACGGATTAATTGTATTTACATTATTTCTTATGGGGAAAATTGATTCGCAAATCGTAAATTTCGTTTATAGTAGCTCCTCCAGGAACGGATTAATTACGAAAAACGAGGGACCACTGTATGTATGTATGTATATATATATATATATATATATATATATATATATATATATATATATATAAAAAATATATTTCACTGTGTTTGTTTAGTATTAAATTATTGTAAACAAATCTAAAATATATTTAGTTGGGTTAGGCTAAAATAAATTGTTCTTGTTATAATAAGGTTAGGTAAGTTTTCTAAGTTCCTTTTGGTGCAAAATTATAAATTTTTACATCAACATTAATGAAAAAAATATATCTTTAAACGTATAAGAGAAAATTTTAGAAAGGACTTAATTTTAAATGAGTTCTTGCTAATTGACCAGTTTTACATATTCGGCACGACATATATATATATATATATATATATATATATATATATATATATATATATATATATATATATATATATATATATATATATATATATATATATATATATATATATATATATATATATATATATATATATATATATATATATATATATATATATATATATAGATATATATATATATATATATATATATATATATATATATATATATATATATATATATATATATATATATATATATTTTATATATATTTTATATATATATATATATATTTTATATATATATATTTTATATATATATATATATATATATATATATATATATATATATATTTTTTTTTTTTTTTTTTTATCACACCGGCCGATTCCCACCAAGGCAGGGTGGCCCGAAAAAGAAAAACTTTCACCATCATTCACTCCATCACTGTCTTGCCAGAAGGGTGCTTTACACTACAGTTTTTAAACTGCAACATTAACACCCCTCCTTCAGAGTGCAGGCACTGTACTTCCCATCTCCAGGACTCAAGTCCGGCCTGCCGGTTTCCCTGAATCCCTTCATAAATGTTACTTTGCTCACACTCCAACAGCACGTCAAGTATTAAAAACCATTTGTCTCCATTCACTCCTATCAAACACGCTCACGCATGCCTGCTGGAAGTCCAAGCCCCTCGCACACAAAACCTCCTTTACCCCCTCCCTCCAACCCTTCCTAGGCCGACCCCTACCCCGCCTTCCTTCCACTACAGACTGATACACTCTTGAAGTCATTCTGTTTCGCTCCATTCTCTCTACATGTCCGAACCACCTCAACAACCCTTCCTCAGCCCTCTGGACAACAGTTTTGGTAATCCCGCACCTCCTCCTAACTTCCAAACTACGAATTCTCTGCATTATATTCACACCACACATTGCCCTCAGACATGACATCTCCACTGCCTCCAGCCTTCTCCTCGCTGCAACATTCATCACCCACGCTTCACACCCATATAAGAGCGTTGGTAAAACTATACTCTCATACATTCCCCTCTTTGCCTCCAAGGACAAAGTTCTTTGTCTCCACAGACTCCTAAGTGCACCACTCACTCTTTTTCCCTCATCAATTCTATGATTCACCTCATCTTTCATAGACCCATCCGCTGACACGTCCACTCCCAAATATCTGAATACGTTCACCTCCTCCATACTCTCTCCCTCCAATCTGATATTCAATCTTTCATCACCTAATCTTTTTGTTATCCTCATAACCTTACTCTTTCCTGTATTCACCTTTAATTTTCTTCTTTTGCACACCCTACCAAATTCATCCACCAATCTCTGCAACTTCTCTTCAGAATCTCCCAAGAGCACAGTGTCATCGGCAAAGAGCAGCTGTGACAACTCCCACTTTGTGTGTGATTCTTTATCTTTTAACTCCACGCCTCTTGCCAAGACCCTCGCATTTACTTCTCTTACAACCCCATCTATAAATATATTAAACAACCACGGTGACATCACACATCCTTGTCTAAGGCCTACTTTTACTGGGAAAAAATTTCCCTCTTTCCTACATACTCTAACTTGAGCCTCACTATCCTCGTAAAAACTCTTCACTGCTTTCAGTAACCTACCTCCTACACCATACACTTGCAACATCTGCCACATTGCCCCCCTATCCACCCTGTCATACGCCTTTTCCAAATCCATAAATGCCACAAAGACCTCTTTAGCCTTATCTAAATACTGTTCACTTATATGTTTCACTGTAAACACCTGGTCCACACACCCCCTACCTTTCCTAAAGCCTCCTTGTTCATCTGCTATCCTATTCTCCGTCTTACTCTTAATTCTTTCAATTATAACTCTACCATACACTTTACCAGGTACACTCAACAGACTTATCCCCCTATAATTTTTGCACTCTCTTTTATCCCCTTTGCCTTTATACAAAGGAACTATGCATGCTCTCTGCCAATCCCTAGGTACCTTACCCTCTTCCATACATTTATTAAATAATTGCACCAACCACTCCAAAACTATATCCCCACCTGCTTTTAACATTTCTATCTTTATCCCATCAATCCCGGCTGCCTTACCCCCTTTCATTTTACCTACTGCCTCACGAACTTCCCCCACACTCACAACTGGCTCTTCCTCACTCCTACAAGATGTTATTCCTCCTTGCCCTATACACGAAATCACAGCTTCCCTATCTTCATCAACATTTAACAATTCCTCAAAATATTCCTTCCATCTTCCCAATACCTCTACCTCTCCATTTAATAACTCTCCTCTCCTATTTTTAACTGACAAATCCATTTGTTCTCTAGGCTTTCTTAACTTGTTAATCTCACTCCAAAACTTTTTCTTATTTTCAACAAAATTTGTTGATAACATCTCACCCACTCTCTCATTTGCTCTCTTTTTACATTGCTTCACCACTCTCTTAACTTCTCTCTTTTTCTCCATATACTCTTCCCTCCTTGCATCACTTCTACTTTGTAAAAACTTCTCATATGCTAACTTTTTCTCCCTTACTACTCTCTTTACATCATCATTCCACCAATCGCTCCTCTTCCCTCCTGCACCCACTTTCCTGTAACCACAAACTTCTGCTGCTGTTTATATCTTACCCTAACTATTTATATATATAATATTAATATAATATATATATATATATATATATATATATATATAGGGAGGTATATATCTAGAACTGTTCTAGGGACCCTCATCCTCAGAGAAAAGAATAAACTTGCTTCAGGGAAAACTCAAGGTTCTCCCTGAAGCTGTTTGAGAATTTTAAAGATTGAAAATAATCAAATCATTTCAATATTTATGTTCGCAATATTACCAGATACCGACGGTAATACTTTCCATAACCATACGATAAAAGGACAATGGTATTCAATTATACATACAGTTATGCACACAATTGACGTAAATGATTATTCAAACTACATAGGCCTCATAAGTAATAGCCTACGATTTCCAAATTTAGGAATTCGTTTAGCTAAAACGTCAGAGTGAACGTGCAGCATCTGCCAGTCCACTTGTCTAGCTGATCCTCACTGATGCCGGCCCTCAGTCAAGCGTTCAGCAGAGAGCTACGTTCACCATCACTAAACTGACAGTCAGGTGTTCAACCTGCGTTAAGCAGAGAGCTACGTTCATCACTAAACTGACAGTCAGGTGTTCAACCTGCATTAAGCAGAGAGCTACGTTCACCATCACTAAACTGACAGTCAGGTGTTCAACCTGCATTAAGCAGAGAGCTACGTTCACCATCACTAAACTGACATCC
>NW_027196992.1:0-72012 GCF_038502225.1 Cherax quadricarinatus | reverse complement strand
CTTACCAGTCTCAGTGCAGATCAAATAATCGTTTTTAACTTCATACCTGACCGGATGACCCAAAGAGGATTTACCCATGGCTGCCTCAAAAACGAATTTTAAAGAAGGGTCCTTTCGTTGTTCCTCCCGGAAGGACAGTCCCTCGGGCATGGAAACAGAGACATCTGGTAATCCTGCAACCTGGGAATAGGAAGGCTTGATCGGGGTCTGTTCACTTGATTTACGAGGCTCCGGCCGGTGTGCCTCATAAAACAACGTGGCTATTCCGAGATCGGAGTCGTCCAAGGATAGGTCAACATTCTCTCCAGACAACCCTTGGGATGTTGCCCGAGTTATGGCCAACACCGGAGAAGAATTACTCATTATAGGTTCAGGACACGCACTAACAGTGGTAATGTTATTACCCAGAAATAACATGGCATCTTTCATGGGGAATCCTTTTGAGACACCTACAGTCAAGTACCCAGTGTAATATTTGCATTGTACATAAATTTTATGCAAAGGAACAGAATATATAGCTCCTCCAAATGCTTCCAATAAAACAGAGGAATTCAAGGAAGTGTTCTCTGAAAGGGGTAATATTCCTTCTCTTACAAGTGAGCAATATGCTCCAGTATCTCTAAAGGTCTTTACTTCAGTTGTTTCTGAGTTTTCCTGAAGGGAAATAAGACTCTTGCAATAATAAGGGGCCATACCTTTTTCTACTTCTCTAGGGGACATGTTACTAGGGACATTAGAGATTTTCCCAATGGGTTGGGGTTTATGGGGGCAGTTGGGACGGATGTGACCTACTTTGTTACAGAGGAAGCAGACGACAGGCTTGCCCTTTACTCCCTGCTGACGTTGCAAATGGTGTCGTTCTGACTGGTGTCTCTCTGGATACTGTTGTCGAGATGCACCATGAGTAGTTTACCTCTCCGCAGGTGGACCATATTTTGAGAAGCGTGGCTCACCAGGTGACTTAGTTGGCTGACGTAGACGTTCTTCCTCCGGCTGGCACTTCATTCTCCAAGGTTGACGATCTCTGCTCATGCCAGGCTGTTGAAAAGAGAGACGGGACCGCTCGGACAAGGAGCGGTTAGTTTCGAAGGTATCAGCCAACCTGGCTGCCTCCTATGCAGTGGTTAAGTCACGATCCTGCAGAAAGACTCGAAACTCTGATCCCACAGATTCTAGCAGGTTATCAATCAAAATAAGCTGTACCAGCTCCTCAAAGGTAGAGACACCACTTGCTTTATACCAGCTGGTAAAAGCTTTGGTTTGCTGTCTCACAAAGTCCACTAGGAATTGACCAAGCTGCCGCCTGCTTAATTTAAAAATCTTTCTATATTTGGCTGGGATACATGTATATGCTCCCAACACTGTGGTCTTCACTACTTTATAATCAGAAAATTCAGCGTCATTTAATGCTGACATAAATTCCTGTGCCTTACCCAATAATGCTGTATGAACCAACGATGCCCAATGCTGTTCCGGCCACCTCAAGGCTCGAGCCTGATTTTCGAAGCTTTCGAAAAATTGTTCTGGTTCGGCCTCATTGAAGCGGGGAACAAGCTGTACTGTTTTTTGTAAACTAAAATCGTTTACAGAATGCGAAAACTCCCTCCTTTCTCTTTCCCTATCAAATTCTTCCGTTGCGAATGCTCTCTGTTCCCTAGTTTGCTCAAGATTGATTTTTGCCAGCTCAAGTGCCAACGACGCTGATTCACCTTGAGACAACCCAGCTGCACTATACTGACCATTTTGCTCCGTAGGTGTATCATCTTCCTCCTGCCCTAGCTCCCGTAGAGGGAAGAGTCTGATGTGCCATCTCTTCTTCTATAAGTTTGTCAGCAATCAGTGAACGCAGTTGCGCAGCTGTGAGAGTGCGTTTGTATTTAATGCCAATGGAATGAGCAATTTTCCAACAACGCTGTAGGGACAGTTTAGGTAGGTTATGCAAAGTATATGTCGACACCAGACGTCTGACTCGTCTAGGTGGCATAAGTTATTCGCTATGCACAGTAAGATTGCAGAATACCCCAACGTAACACGTTAATTTGCAGAACACGCTTAGCTATGCACAGTACGATTGCAGAATATGCATACAAGCAAAGCCGACTGCAAAATTCTCCACACCGAACAGGCTAGTAACAACTGACACGCAAAATTTGTAAAGCAATGCCAGACAGCTACACTGTTCTAGAAGATTGACTGTAGCGAAGTGAGCACACCGAACAAGCTAGTAGCGAGCTGTTGAACGATCACACAATAGCAAGGCTGACCATAACAGTAACTGACATGCAAAATTTGTAAAGCGTAGGCCAAGCTAATGCAATGCCAGACAGCAAGCTGCACAATGTTCCTGCTACGAGCTTCACCCTAAGCTCAACCGTTTCTCTAAGTCCATCTCCAGCTCCTGGACAGGCCCCCATATTACAACCCAGGAATCCAAATGGCCTGTTATCCCGGGTGTAATGGGAGCAAAATAAACACAGCAGGAAAAGTTTAGACTTATATTATCCTTCACCAATTTAGAACAGCAATATGGACACTATGTACAGTGATAAGTATAGTGCACTCCACGGTAAGCAAGGCAGAAATAGAAGCCACAAGATAGCAGACCGTGCTTCAACCAGCTCTAGAATGGGAATGACAAGGGCAGACAGGAGAGTGGTACCCACATAACCTCTGTGATTGCCAAAACCATCTTCTTATTGGCTAGAACCTGGTCACTAGTTGAACAACGGGGCCCCATCATCGACTCTTAGCAACCTGTTTCGCTGGTTGGGGGAGATAGCCTGTAAATGAGGGTGTGTACATGCGCCGAATACAGGTTACGTACTCTTTGCATGCCACAATTTCACTGTGTGTCATCTTGGGGAATATGTGAGTTTCTCATGGGGTGAGTTTATGTCTTACGCATCAACTTGTCAGTATTTTATACCATTATCAACATACCTTACCAGTCAACACAACACACACTTGCTCACCATCTGTTCCATGACTATGTCACCAAAACCATAATACTTAAGAACGGTGCCAAAATGCTTTCACAAGTCATTGTTTCACTGTCTTCTAGATTGCTGACGATGCTGCAACTCAGGAATAACCTTCTCCTATCACCACCTTCAAACCAAAATCTAATCAAATTTTTTTTCCTCTCTAGTATTCTTAGAGGCAAAAGAACTGCGAATGCCTATGCCTTGGATGGATGGCTCCAGTGGATGGCTGAGGTGTATGACTGGGGTGGATGGCTGGGGTGGATGGCTGGGGTGGATGGCTGGGGTGGATGGCTGGGGTGGATGGCTTCGATGGGTGACTGGGGTTGATGGCCTGACAACACTGTCCTCCAATGTTGTCAGGTTGATTTCCTTTAACTTCTCCTAGTAGGACATGCCCCTTATCTACGTAACTAGTCGCGTTACAAACCTTTGCACTTTCTCTAATTTCTTGAAGTGCTTGGTAGGTGTGGATTCCAAACTGGTGCTGCAAACTCCAACATGGGCCTGTCGTACAAGGTGTGCAGACTCCTGAACGATTCCTAACTGAGATGTCGGAAGGCTATTCTTAGGTTTGCTAGGCGTCTATATGCTACAACAATTATTTAGTTGATGTGCGCCTCAGGAGATGTGCTCGGTATTATATTCACCCGAAGATCCTTTTCCTTGAGTGAAGTTTGTAGCCTTTGGCGTCCTAGACTGTGTTACGTCTGTGGTTTTCTTTGCTCTTCCTCGATCTTCATGATTTTGCACTTGGAGTTGAACTCCAGGAACGAGTTGCTGGATCAGGCCTGCAGCCTCTCCAAATCCCTTTGTGGTGTTGCCTGGCCCTACTCCGATTGAATTTTACTCATAATCTTCACATCGTCTGCAAAAAGGGACACTTCTGAATCTATTTCTTCCGTCATGTCTTTCACATACATTAGAAGAAGCGCTGGTCCTTGGACTGACCCCTGTGGAACTCCGCTCGTCACAGGCGCCCACTTTGACACGTCGTCACGTACCATAACTCGCTGACAGGAAGACTTCCGTCAGGTATTCTCTGATACATTGAAACGTTTTCCCTGTTATGCCTGTCTGGTCCTCCCGCTTTTGCACTAATTCCTTGTGTCGGACGGTGTTAAAAACCTTCTTACAGTCCAAGAAAATGTAATCTTCCCACCCTCCTCTCTCTCTTGTCTTACTGCTCTCACCTTGTCACAGAACTTCAGTAGGTTAGTGACACAGGATTTCTAGTCTCTTGGCTTTTGCTGCTATCTCATTTTCATATTGCCGTTGGGCCTCCCTCCTTGTCTGAGCATATTCATTTTTGGCTTTTTGAATACTCTCGTTATTCTCCTGGGTTCTTTGCCTTTTATACCTCTTCCATTCTCTAGTGCACTTGGTATTGGCCTCTCTACACCTTTGGGTGAACCAAGGGCTTGTTGTGGCCTTGAAATTGAAATTAAAATTGAAATTGAAATGTTTACTTCCATGTAATGCTTACAATGTGTAGTTTATATATTATAAAGTATTAATTACAATGTGTGGCTTACATAGTATAAAATATTAAGTACAAAGAAGGCCACTAGCATGCCTAGGCATTTCAGGCAGACTAATACTAATTCTTACTCTATAATGCCACAGGTTATGGAGCTTACTGATATTAAAGTTAGTAACTGTAGTGGTTAAATAGATTTACAATAGTGAGGTAGTACAAAGCATTTAAGAATATATCAATTTGTATATTTTGTAATGAGAATGGTTTTGTCTTGGCATGATAGTTTCTATTAAAACTTCTTTATTGGAGTATCTCAGGCAAACTTAGTACTAATTAAAGATTTATTAGGCAATAGCTGTATTAGGAATTTTATGTTTACAGTCATTTGGGTGAGTGTAAGCGTAAATTAGGGTGAATTACAGATATCGAGAGTAAGTCTATTTTGTTTTGGATGTGTGTATGATACAAATGAGAGAAGAGGTAGTTTTTGTATGCAGTTAGCTGACAGTGGGGTGTGCTAGGGAGATATGATGCTTTTTAATGATAGTTTTGAAAATAGTGTTGGAATCTGTAGTTTTAGAGTTTTCAGGCAGGGAGTTCCAGATTTTAGGCCCCTTTTGAATTTTTTTATAGATTTAGCTGGACACAGGGAATGTCATAGAGATTTTTATGTCTGGTATTGTGCCTGTGGGTCCTTTCACAACTATCAAGAAAGTGTTTTAGTTCCAAGTTAATATTGGAATTTATTGTTCTGTAAATATTGGTTGCACAGTAGTAGGTGTGGGTGTTCTGTACAGTAAGTTTAGGTTTTTGAAGACTGGGGGGAGGGGGTGTCGCCTAGTAATAGACTGGGTGATAATTCTCACTGCAGCTTTTGTTAGGTTATTATTGACTTTAGGTGGGTTGCTGCTGTTGATCCCAAAGCACAAATGGCATAGGTGAGGTAGGGATAGATGAGTGAATAGTATAGTGAGAAGGGCTGATTGCGGTATGTAGTAACGTATCTTTGAGAGGATCCCAACCGTTTTGGATACTTTTTTGTTGTGTGTTGGATATGGGTTCTGAATATCATGTTGCTGTCAAGGTATAGGCCCAGGAATTTGCCCTCATTATGTTTAGCGATAATAGTGTTGCCAGTCATAATGTTCAGTTGTGCAACATATGCTCAGTTACCAAAAATAATATAGAAGGTTTTGTCAGTAAGTTTATAGGCAGTCATCTAGGTTGATATTTTTAGTAGCTCTTCGTTAACAATGGTGTTGAGTGAGGCAAGATTTGGAATGAGAGATGACATAAGTCGTGTCATCAGCAAAGAGAATAGGTTTCAGGTGTTGTGATACATTGGGAAGATCATTGATGTATAAGAGGAAGAGCAGGGGACCAAGGACACTTCCCTGTGGCACTCCAGTATCAAATGGTCATGTTGATGAGGTTGTGTCCTTGATAGAGACGTATTGTTACCTGTCAGTAAGGTAGAATTTGAGATATGTAAGTGCGTGGCCTCTTATACCATTATGGTGAAGTTTATGGAGTAGGATGCCGTGGTTTACTGTATCAAAAGCTTTCCTTAGGTCAACAAAGAGTCCTAAGGGATATTGCATATTTTCCAGTACAGTGTAGAGCAGGTCTAGCATTTTTACAATTGCGTCGTATGTGCTTTTGTTTTTTCTGAAGTCAAATTGGCAAGGGATGAGTATTCTTTGTGCTGTTATAAAAGAATATAATCTCTTGTGCACGAGTTTCTCGAAAATTTTGGATAGCAACGGTTAGTTTAATATTGGCTTGTAGTTATTTACATGTGTGGGGTCACTACCTTTGTTTATTGGTGTAACCCTTGCTGTCATGATTAGTGTTAGGAAAGTGCTTGTTTCTAGTGATTTGTTGAAGAGTAACGAAATAGCAGGCAAAAGGACATAAGCTGCTCGCTTGTACAATAATGGTGGGATTTGAGACAGATTCCCTGATTAATTTTTAGGCGACTTGATAATCGTGGTGACTTCAGTGGGCTCAGTAGGTGCTAGATAGAAAGAGGTTGGGAAATTTCCTTCTAAGTAATCACTTGCTCGGGCATTGGTACCTCGGATTTTACTGGCAAGATTTGATCCTGTGATTGAGAAGAAGTCATTTATGTTGTTAACTGTATGAATAGACTGTAACTGTGTTTCATTTGGTTTAGTTAGGGCAATATCCCTAGTTTTTCAGTTTGTGGATGCTCAGAATCTGAGAGAGTGTTTTCCAGACCTTATATTTCCTCTTGTTTCGCTGAATCTGCTGGAATAGTACAATTGCTAGGCTTTTATTTGTGTATTAAGCCCTGTCTATACTACTTTTCATATTAATGTTTCTTATCAATGCATCTTAGTATGCTGTTAGTTAGCCATGGGCAACCTAGCCGTTTATTCGTAATCTGTTTCGTTTTTTTTTTTTTTTTATTTTATTTAAAACAGTGCGATACAAATAGCAGAAATATATTAAAAGATACACGACAAAAGCTTACTGCACTAGAATTTCACTTAACCCGAAACCTAATATTGATACCATACTGCACAGTGGTAATATTGATACCATACTGCACAGTGGTAATATTGATACCATACTGCACAGTGGTAATATTGATACCATACTGCACAGTGGTAATATTGATACCATACTGCACAGTGGTAATATTGATACCATACTGCACAGTGGTAATATTGATACCATACTGCACAGTGGTAATACACACACACCCAACACACTGTATATTACAATGGTAATACACTCTCACACACAACACACCGTATATTACAGTGAATATACACTCACACTCAACACTATACATTACAGTGATATTGTTTTATTTGTTAAAGAACATCTCTAACAAGGTTACTTATACAAAACATCAAACACTGGAAATTATAAAGATTGTACAATAAAACAAGAGATATAAAAAAAAAAAAAAAAAAAAAAAAAAAAAAAAAAAAAAAAAAAAAAAACACCCACAATGACACACATACACAATCACACATAGGTGAGGTTTCTGCCTGTCAACACACACGTATGCCAGACTAAATCTAAGATCTCAGGTGCTTAACAGAGCACCACGATACTCAAACATTAATTTAGGCGATTATCACAAGATCTTAACATACATAGGTATTTAGGATACAAAGAAGGAAACTGGATAATACTAAAAGTCACAATAAAAACATCCAATATAACAAAACAAAACTACGATGTGAAATTTTACATCTCAGCGGAACTAAGAAAAAAATGATGCAAGTAGTTACATGTAATATAATATTACTGAAAAGCAGACTGTAACACAACATAAAATATAACATAAAATAAGAACCAGTAGCTTATGCTAGGAAAAACAATTTTTTTTTTAACAATTACAATTGAATCAAAATCGTTAAAGACACCTATAACATATTTGAGTCATTGAAAATTTTCATCATAAAGTCCTTGAAATGATTTATGCATGATAAATGATAATATGCAATCGTAGTGCTACATATTTCTAAATGATAACTTTTTAGTTCCTGAAACCCTCGGGGCAATAACCATATTGCCCATAGATATCAAAACTCAATTATACATCCTTATAAACAGCTCTCCATGCTCACACCCATGTCTAGGAAAATAGCCCGTCGTATCCCCTTACCCACTTAGCAAATCCCATAAATCCCTTAATGTGAAATTTCGATAACCCTCACTAAAATCTCTCTCCCATCTCCCTCCATACACCCCTTTATTCCTACACTGTGTCCTATAAAAAGTTGCTGCCAACGCATTAATTCTTGCACGCACGTCCGCCTCCCTCATAGCCCACATCATATATATATAATCCGTAATCATATACCCAATCGCATTCTCAACCCTTTTATTCACCCCAGTTATATCTAAACTTAAAACCCTCAAGACCTGCAAACCCCCTCCCCCCACTAACCTTAAAACCTTACCCATCCAAACCCTTATAAGTTCAATACAATCGCAAAAATACACCGTATGATAAATAGTCGCCAATCCACCACAATCCTTGCATTCCCCATCCTCTCGTATTCTCTTATAGAATAAAACCATTCCTGACGGCAATATTCCATGTAAAAATCTATACATAACTTCTCTGACTTTAGGTTTTAAACGCAATTTGTTTAAACGCCCCCAAATATTACGCCAATCATACATCGGATAAACTCCTTCTACCGCCGCTACCAAAGCCTTACCATCTGCCCTATCAAGATTTCTCAATTTAATATGTAAAGGATCCCTCACGTTTATAAATACCCGTATCATTGCCTCACCTATCATTAACTCCCTACCCCCCCACCACCGTCGCATATCCTGATGTATCCTATGAAGACCGTCTTCTTTCGCCCCCCCCTCCCGCTTATAACTATGTTTTAAATACATACTTATTATCCTCTTTTCGACATCTATAAGACCCAGCCCTCCACGGCCAACCGGGAGTGTGACAACCGCTCTACTTAACCATTCGCTCCCTGTTCCCCAAATGAATCTAAAAACACTTTTTTGTAGCCTTTTTAACTCACAACGAAGTATCGGAAATATTACCGTAACATGCCATAGTTTACTATATAATAGCACATTCGTTGTAATCACCCTTTGTTGCAAACTTAAATTAGCAGCTCTTAAACCACTGAGGCGCTTCAGAACACTATCAACGATACGCACGGAATTTATTTGTTGTGCTAACTTGATATCATTTACATAAACGATCCCACATATCTTTATTTGGTCCACCCTTTTCCACCTTTCAGCAACCATTCCGTCCTCACGTGACCCTTTTCCAAGATTCATATACTTTGTTTTCCCCATGTTGATCGTCATGCCAGTAGCCTTTTCAAAAACTTTCACTAACGTTTCTACCCGAATCAAATCCATGTTTTCTCTCACCAAAATCGTCGTGTCGTCGACATATCCAACAATGCCCGCTCCCCCATCCCTTACATTACCCATCCCCTTTGCTTCCAATAAAACCCTTATCCCTCTAAAAAAGGGATCTTGAAAACAAGCAAAAAAAATTTGTGAAAGGGGACAACCTTGACGCAAACCCCTTCCCATCTGAATTCGATCTCCCAACCTCCCATTCACCTGCACACGCAAGGTTGCCTCCTGATACATTAATTTGGCCCATGATATAATTTCCGCCCCAAACCCCTGCCATCTCATGATCTTCCATAACGTCTCCCGTTCCACACTATCATATGCCGCCTCCCAATCTATAGCCAATACCCCCCCCCCCCCTACCTAATCTTACTCTTTCTTCAATAAAACTTCTAATCATACCGTGACCTTCATACATAGACCTGCCCGGCACCCCATATTGTCCCTTGTCAATCACTCTGCCCAGGACTTTTTTTATTCTGTTAGCCAAGATCCTTCCAAAAATTTTATAGTCACCACATAATAACGAGATTGCACGATAATCTTTAACCGTTAATGGCTCGCCTTTAGGAACTAGGACGACCACAGCCAACCTTTGTTGTTCCCCTAAAACCCCATCCCGCTTCATTATATTGAATAAACGTACCAAAAACCCCTTTAAAACGTTCCAATTTTGAAGATAAAAGTCGCTGGGCAACCCATCAATTCCTGGCGCCTTACCCAATTGCGCCCCAGATAAAGCCTCCCAAGTCTCACACTCCGTTATCGGTCCTCCCAACATCAAACGATCATGCTCCTCCAGCTCACAACACACAAACCTACCGATTGACTGCAATGCAATTTCACTTATTCCAACACTTTGCGTTTTCAATTTAACCCAAGCATCTATATACCCACTCATACCCTCCGTCGTCGTCAACTCCTGATTCACTCTATACCCTTGCATACCTACCTGAACATTCAACCCCATTAACTCCATTGCTTTGCGACGTCTGTGTTGATTCCTCAACACACACGCCGACGGCCGATCTCCCCACAAAACCTCTTCGATTCCACCCTTAAGCCTTTCCCCATCAAACCTTTCGTTTTGTAAATTTCGTAGTTGCTCCTTAATTCTTTCAATTTCTATAACAGGATAATTAGCATTCGCTTGTACATAGCAGTCGCGCAACTGCCCCTCTAAATATCGTTGGAAACCATATTGTAACTGACTATATCTCACTCCTTGACTAATATAATATTCCTTAATTCGCTTTTTGGCTATCGTTTCCCACCAATTAACCAAATCCACATCTCCAGGTGCTTCAACCACAAGGCGTTCCCACATATGCCCAAAAGACAAAAGACTTTCCTCCCTCTTCAATAACTTTACATTTAATTTCCAAAAAGATGGACCCCTTCTAGGCACACCCTCAATATCTACATCCATTACTACTCCTCTGTGATCCGAAAAAACCACATTTATCACATTCACTCTCCGCACTGTAATCGCACTAGACACGTACATTCTATCCAATCTCGCCGCATAATCTCGTCTAATAAAAGTATGCTCCACCATGCCACCCCCCCCCACACACATCCATTAAACCCACACTCGTCAATAAATCTCCCAGGAATCCCAAGCAACAACCCGCTCCTCGAGGCTCCACATCTTTTCGTCGTATTACACAATTCCAGTCGCCCCCTATTATCGCTACATTTGGTAAACTACGTAGATAATATACTAATACATCTTGTACAAAATGAGTTTTAAGTCGTACATCTCCCTCGGCCGGCCCATATACACATACAAAACTTATGTGTGCTCTACCCCATAAACCATCCACCCTAATCACTCTCCCCTTCCCCCTTTCACTATGGCGTACTACAAACGGGCTATTTTCCTTTACCAGAATGGCGACGCCTCCTTTTAACCTCGTCGCATATTCCATATACACATCATAACCATCCATTTCTAACTCATATCCAATTCTGTAATTGTGTTCTTGGATAAATACCACATCCACATCTAGACGCACCAAAAATTCATTAAACCACTTTCGCTTCCGCTCAGATCTCAAACCGTTAATATTTATTGTCAAAACCTTAAAGTCAATTAATGGGGTTTTCCTTTAGTTCTAGGTATAGACTTTTCACTTATACATTTTACACCACCTTTATCCCTCCCCCCTTTTTTGGGAACCACCTTGATAAACCCTTGTTTCGTGGATTCACTGTTCCCTGTCCTCTGTACATCCGCCCAAGACTTTTTTCCTGGCCTTTGGGCAGGAGTAAGCACGTCGTCTGAGTCTGATGGGGTCGCAGTTCGCTTTCGCGTCCTACCCTCCACCTGCATTGGGATTTCTTTAGTACTATCGTGATGCACCTCCACTTCTGCTACATTTACCGTCATACCATGCGACACACTAGACTCAATGCTTCCATCCGTCGTCTCACCATGATGTTCAACCGATCCCAAAATTGCACCTGGATCCTCCACACGGTTGACGATCGACTCGTCTAACAAAACATCCAGTGCCTTCACTAAAGACGCCGCTACATCCTCTTCCCCCATAGTGGGCAGAGTCTCTTCAAATACTTTATTTATGTCCAGTGACGGTGATTCTTCTCGCTGTTTTGCATCCTCCAAAGCATTCTCCTGCGCTTTTTCTACCTCTTCACTCCAAGATGACCGTTGTAGAGACGGATGAGCATAAGACTGTTCTCGTCCCTCAACTTCCTCGACCTCTTCCGATTGTTGCTGTTGTGATATTTGGAGATTCCCACGACGCTTACCACACTGTGCCGCTATGTGGTCATACGACCCACACAGCCGACACGTACGACGTTGCCCCGCATATGTTACATATACTTGAGTTCGAAATGCTTGCAACATAATATAGGACGGTATGGGATGACGTAAGGTCATTTTGACTGAATATGTTCCCTCCAAACTTCCAGCATAAGGTCCAGCGGCCCACCGACCTGCAGAGGCCATATGAACCATACCATAATTACGTAGTTCATCTTTTATAACAAAATCAGTCGCTTCAAAAGGCACATTCTTGATTTTTACCCATGTGTAGTATCGTGATACATCATGAAGACGTACTGATACAGCTGAATTGACGGCTATAATGGTCTCTTGATACTTATCCACCACTGCTTCGTAGACATTTGCTGACGTCATTTTAACGAAAATCCGTGTCGTCCCATTAAGTGCTACACCACATATCTCTTCATTTGCGATACCGTAGGTATCACGGATAATCGCCGGTAGTAACAAATCCATCGTGGCTCCCGTGACAGCCCCACGGGTCAACTCAACGCAAACAGTGTTGATGCGCCTGTTGCTATGCAGCGCCATGTTGGTAAATGAGCAGCACACGTACTCACTACTCAATGGCTGTTGACGAACTGATGTAGCTCGCCTGAAACAGCAGAGGGGTGCAGAGCACCCCTCTGCTGTGGTCAGGCAGCGAATGATCTGTTTCGTTTTTATGGGACAATATTTGTTATATAGTCTAAGTAATTTATTAAGAATTGTCTATCCAATCATCGATACCATTGGCATTGGAGAATTCTGTAGGGCAGTGCACCGTCTCCAGCTCTGCTGTGAAGTTACTTATTGAGGCCTCGTCATGGAGCCTAAAACATACTTTGTTGTATTCCAGTGGTTGTTTACTAATGATTGTTAAGAGGAAGGTGGGGTAGTTTTCAGGAGTGCTGTCTGTGATTAACCCTGATTTAAGGGAGGCTAGTATATTGGTCCATATATGGTTAATTATGGTTGCACTTGTCTCAGTCAGCCTGGTTGGTTTATAGTTGTTAAGGGAAGTGTGTTGTTCAGATTGTTGATGAAATCAGTTACAGGCTGGTCATCTGTTAGGCCAAGGTTAATGTTGAAGTCTCTGGCTAAGAGAAGGTGGTGCTTGTTCATTAGAGTGTTTGTTATATCTTTAATTTGTCACTAAAATTTGGGTTGTTTGTTTTAAGCATACGGTAAATGGCACCGATTGTTATGGGAGTCTTAAGGTTTTGTATAGTAAAATTTGCAAAATTATATTCTCCATATTCATCACTATAGAGTATTAACTAGGTATAAACTATTAAGATAAAATTATAAAATAATTTAGCACCAGACTATGACTTCTAATTGCACTAGAGCTAACATAAGTTGTTTACAATACATAGTAGAATAATATATGCACGGTTCTAATTTAAAGACAATATATTAATGTGTTTTTACAGTACTGTGGTTATAAGATGGTAAACAACATATATTTATGAACTGTAAACGGGAATATTTGACAATAACACATATTAAACAAGTAAAATAATATAATATTGTAAGAAAAGATAATAAGACATTTATAGTGGTGCTGTTGATGGGAATTTTTGGCAATACAGATATTAATAAAAAGTAAAATTAAATAAAATTGTAATAACAGTTAATAAGAAATTTATGATGGTAAAAATATTTGTAATTGCTAAAAAATAAGGCAGTAATAAGGTAAAAAACAGTACAATACAGTATATATGGTTACAAATAAAGTTTGGTTCTGTACTAATAAAGTCTGATAAAAGATAATTGTAAGTATAAATGAAAAAAATTATAAACTATAAGTAGTGTTTGAGCAACTTTGACAATTTACTGCTGTCAGATTGACAAATTGAAATAGAAACTAGGTTTTGTAGAGAATAAACTGATAAAGAATTGTGGTTTCATAACACTACTTTTGGACAGTGGGTAGAAACTGTATTTTATTCTGATTCAGTGAGGAAGCATCTCTTAGGAAGCTTTTTAGTTCGTGATCAGTAGAAATAAAATGTCTCTTCCCTCCTGGTTACTTTTGATAGATATTTTTCCATTCCTTGCAAAGCACTGGTGGATTTTCCGGTCATATCGTAACTTTCTTGGTCTACAGATGAGACTTAACCGTAGTTTGGTCAGGCACTTGTTTACATACACATCATTATTTCTGTTGCCCTTGGGTACACACTTATCCTCTGCATCTGTGCATATTGTTGTCACATATTCCATCTTCTCATTTACTGACTTCCCTGCCAGTTCTCTGTCTCACTTAACCTTGTGAAGGAAATTCCTATTGCCTGTGTAGTTCCCTGTAGTGCCCTTCCTGCTTCCATCTCCATTTGCAACTCTACTCTGTATCCGAAGCTCACAACCACGTTACCACTAACACCGAGAGGCCTTTCATATGTGATGTCCTCAATACCTGCATTACTCAATCTGAATACTAGATCCAGTCTTGCTGGTTCGTCCTCTTCTCTCTCTCTGATAGTGTCCCTAACGTGGTGATGCATAAGGTTTTCCAGTACCACCTCTATGTATGTGTGTGTGTGTTTTAGTGTTTATGCAAGTGTGCATAAAAGTGTGTGCATATGTGTATAAGTGTGCATATAAATATATATATATATATATATATATATATATATATATATATATATATATATATATATATATATATAAATGCATATGAGTATGTGAATAATTGTGTATGAGTTTGTATGAGTATGTACGAGTGTAAGGGTACAAATGCATATAAGTTTGTGACAGTGTTTATAAATGTGTATAAGTTTGTGTGTGTATAATTGTCTACGATTGTGAATAAATGTGTTTGAACGTGTGTCAGATGTGGTGTGTGTATGTGGGGAAGGGGGTGTCAGTTATGGTATGTATGTGGGGAGGGGGTGTCAGATGTGGTATGTGTGTATGTGGGAGAGAGGGTGTCAGATGTGGTATGTGCAAGTGGGGGAGGGGGTTTCAGATGCGGTATGTGTGTAATGTGGGGAGCGGGTGTCAGATGTGGTATGTGTGTATGTGGGGGAGGAGGTGTCAGACGTGGTATGTGTGAAAGTATGGGAAGGGGTGTCAGATGTGATATGTGTGTATGTGGCGAAGGGGTGTCAGATGTAGTATGTGTGTATGTTGGGGAGGGGGTGTCAGATGTATGCGTGTATCTGGGGGAGAGGCTGTCAGATGTGGTATGTGTGTATGTGGGGAAGGGGATATCAGATGAGGTATGTGTGAATGTATGGGTGGGGGGTGTCAGATGTGGTATGTGTGTATGTGGGGGATGGGGTATCAGATGTGGTATGTGTGTATCTGGGGAAGGGGGTATCAGATGTGGTATGCGTGAATGTATGGGAGGGGGTGTCAGATGAGGTATGTGTGAATGCGGTGAGGGGGTGTGAGATGTAGTATGTGTGTATGTGGGGAAGGGGGTGTAAGACGTGTTATGTGTGAATGCGGGGAGGGGGTGTCAGATGTGGAATGTGTGTATGTGGGTAGGGGGTTTCAGATGTAGTATGCTTGTATGTGGGGAAGGGGGTGTCAGATGTAGTATGTGTGTATGTATTGGAGGGGGTGTCAGATGTGGTATGTGTGTATGTGGTGAGGGGGTGTTAGATGTGGTATGTGTGCATGTGGGGGAGGGGGTGTCAGATGTGGTATATGTGTATGTGGTGAGGGGGTGTTAGATGTGGTATGTGTGTATGTGGGGGAGGGGGTGTCAGATGTGGTATGTGTGAATGTATAGGAAGGGGTATCAGATGTGATATGTGAGTATGTGGGGAGGGGGTGTCAGATGTAGTATGTGTGTATGTGGGAGAGAGGGTGTTAGATGTGGTATGTGCAAGTGGGGGAGGGGGTTTCAGATGCGGTATGTGTGTAATGTGGGGAGCGGGTGTCAGATGTGGTATGTGTGTATGTGGGGGAGGAGGTGTCAGACGTGGTATGTGTGAAAGTATGGGAAGGGGTGTCAGATGTGATATGTGTGTATGTGGCGAAGGGGTGTCAGATGTAGTATGTGTGTATGTTGGGGAGGGGGTGTCAGATGTATGCGTGTATGTGGGGGAGAGGCTGTCGGATGTGGTATGTGTGTATGTGGGGAAGGGGATATCAGATGAGGTATGTGTGAATGTATGGGTGGGGGTGTCAGATGTGGTATGTGTGTATGTGGGGGATGGGGTATCAGATGTGGTATGTGTGTATCTGGGGAAGGGGGTATCAGATGTGGTATGCGTGAATGTATGGGAGGGGTGTCAGATGAGGTGTGTGTGAATGCGGGGAGGGGGTGTCAGATGTGGTATGTGTGTATGTGGGAGAGAGGGTGTCAGATGTGGTATGTGCAAGTGGGGGAGGGGGTTTCAGATGCGGTATGTGTGTAATGTGGGGAGCGGGTGTCAGATGTGGTATGTGTGTATGTGGGGGAGGAGGTGTCAGACGTGGTATGTGTGAAAGTATGGGAAGGGGTGTCAGATGTGATATGTGTGTATGTGGCGAAGGGGTGTCAGATGTAGTATGTGTGTATGTTGGGGAGGGGGTGTCAGATGTATGCGTGTATGTGGGGGAGAGGCTGTCAGATGTGGTATGTGTGTATGTGGGGAAGGGGATATCAGATGAGGTATGTGTGATTGTTTGGGTGGGGGTGTCAGATGTGGCATGTGTGTATGTGGGGGATGGGGTATCAGATGTGGTATGTGTGTATCTGGGGAAGGGGGTATCAGATGTGGTATGCGTGAATGTATGGGAGGGGGTGTCAGATGAGGTGTGTGTGAATGCGGGGAGGGGGTGTCAGATGTAGTATGTGTGTATGTGGGGAAGGGGGTGTAAGACGTGTTATGTGTGAATGCGGGGAGGGGGTGTCAGATGTGGTATGTGTGCATGTGGGTAGGGGGTTTCAGATGTAGTATGCGTGTATGTGGGGAAGGGGGTGTCAGATGTAGTATGTGTGTATGTAGGGGAGGGGGTGTCAGATGTGGTGTATGTGTATGTGGTGAGGGGGTGTTAGATGTGGTATGTGTGCATGTGGGGGAGGGGGTGTCAGATGTGGTATGTGTGAATGTATAGGAAGGGGTATCAGATGTGATATGTGAGTATGTGGGGAGGGGGTGTCAGATGTGGAATGTGTGTATGTTGGGGAGGGGGTATCAGATGTTGCATGTGTGTATGTGGGAAAGGGGGTGTCAGATATGGTATGTATGTGGGGGAGGGGGTGTCAGATGTGATATGTGTGTTTGTGATAGGGGTGTCAGATGAGGTACGTGTGTATGTGGGGAACGGGGTATCAGATGTGGTATGTGTGTTTGTAGGGGAGGGGGTGTCAGATGTGGTATGTGTGTATGTGGGGAACGGGGTATCAGATGTGGTATGTGTGTTTGTAGGGGAGGGGGTGTCAGATGTGGTATGTGTGTATGTGGGGAAGGGGTATCAGATGTGGCATGTGTGTATGTGGAGGAGGGGGTGTCAGATGTGGTATGTGTGTATGTAGTGGAGGGGGTGTCAGATGTGGTATGTGTGTATGTGGGGGAGGAGGTATCAGATGTGGTATGTGTATATGTGGGGGAGGAGGTGTGAGATGTGGTATGTGTGAATTTATGGGAGGGGGTGTCAGATGTGGTATGTGTGTATGTTACCTGGAGGTTACCTGGAGGTTACCTGGAGGTTATTCCGGGGATCAACGCCCCCGTGGCCTGGCCCATGACCAGGCCTCCCGATGGATCAGGGCCTGATCAACTAGGCTGTTACTGCTGGCTGCACGCAGTCCAACGTAAAAGCCACAGCCCGGCTGATCCGGCACTGACTTTAGGTATCTGTCCAGCTCTCTCTTGAAGGCAGCCAGGGGTTTATTGGCAATTCTCCAAATGCTTGATGGGAGGCTGTTGAACAGTCTTGGGCCCCAGACACTTATGGTGTTTTCCCTTAGTGTACCAATGGCGCCCCTACTTTTTACTGGGGGCATTTTGCATCGCCTGCCCAGTCTTTTACTTTCGTAGGGAGTGATTTCTGTGTGCAGATTTGGGACCATTCCTTCCAGGATTTTCCAAGTGTAGATTATGATATATCTCTCCTTCCTGCATTCCAACGAGTACAAGTCAAGTGCTTCCAAGCGTTCCCAGTAGTTAAGGTGCTTGACAGAACTTATATGTGCAGTAAAGGATCTCTGTACACTCTAGATCTGCAATTTCACCTGTTTTGAATGGAGATGTTAATGTACAGCAGTATTCCAGCCTAGAGAGAACAACTGATTTGAAAAGGATCATCATTGGCTTGGCATCTCTCGTTTTGAACGTTCTCATTATCCATTCTATAATTTTCTTTGCACGTGCGATCGTGGCACTGTTGTGATCCTTGAAAGTGAGATCCTTAGACATTACTACTCTCAGGTCCCTTACATTATTTTTCCACTCTATTGTATGGCCAGAGTCTGTAGTATACTCTGTTCTAATTATTATCTCCTCCAGTTTTCCATAACGAAGTAGTTGGAATTTGTCCTCATTGAACATCATATTGTTTACCATTCCCCACTGGAAAACTTTGTTTCTATCTTCTTGGAGGTTAACCGCGTCCTCAGCCGATGACAGCCTCATGCAGAATCTACTATCATCCGCAAAGGATGATATGGTGCTGTAATTTATATCTCTGTCTATGTCTGATATGAGGATGAGGAATAAGACAGGGGCGAGTACTGTGCCTTTTGGAACAGAGCTCTTCACTATGACAGCCTCCGATTTAACTCTGTTGACCGCTAATCTTTGTGTTCGATTTGTTAGGAAGTTGAAGATCCATCTCCCTACTTTCCCAGTTATTCCTTTAGCACGTATTTTATGGGCTATTACGCCATGATCGCATTTGTCAAATGCTTTTGCAAAGTCTGTGTATATTACATCTGCATTCTGATTTTCTTCCAGTGCATCCAAGGCCATATCATAGTGATCCAGTAGTTTTGAGAGGCAGGAGCGACCTGCCCTGAACCCATGTTGCCCTGGATTGTGCAGATTTTGGGAATCCAGGTGATTTGCAACCCTGCTTCTTAGCACTCTTTCAAAGATTTTTATGATGTGGGACGTCAGAGCTATTGGTCTATAGTTCTAGCTAATGCTTTGCTGCCTCCTTTATGGAGTGGGGCTATATTCGTTGTTTTAAGTGATTGTGGAATTTCACCCATGTCCAAGCTCCTCCTCCATAGTGTACTTAGGGCACTCGAGAGAGGTTTCTTGCAGTTCTTAATGAAAACAGAGTTCCACTAGTCTGGGCCCGGGGCTGAGTGCATGGGCATGTTGTCAATGGCTTTTTCGAAATCTATCGGAGTTAGGGTAATGTCGGAAATCTGGCATACATTTATGGAGTTTTGAGGCTCATTCATGAAGAAATCATTTGGGTCGTCGATCCTCAGACCGATTAGTGGTTCACTAAACACAGAGTCGTACTGGGATTTCAATATTTCACTCATTTCCTTGTTGTCATCTTTGTAAGTCCCATCCTGTCTGAGTACGGGCCCGATACTAGATGTGGTATTTGCCTTTTTTTGGCATATGAAAAGAAATATTTTGAATTTCTTTCAATTTCACTAATAGCTTTAAGCTCCTCCTGTCTCTCCTGATTCCTGTAAGAGTCATTTAACTTAAGTTCGATAGTTTCCACTTCCCTGGTCAGCGCCTCCTTTCATGTATCAGATATTCTAGCACTCCTGAGGAGCTCAGTGACTCTTCGTTGTCTTCTGTAGAGGGAGCGTCTTTCTCTCTCCAGTTTACTCCTGCTTTTCTTCTTTCTTAGGGGAATATGCCTAGAACATGCTTCAGCTGCCAGGAAGTTGATCCTTTCAAGGCACTGGTTTGGATCCATGCCATTTAAGATATCTTTCCAACATGTTTCGTTTAGGACATGGTTTACCTGGTCCCAGTTAATGTTCTTGTTGTTGAAGTTGTATTTTGTGAAGACACCTTCACAGGTACATGCATTCTGCTGATCAGGACCCCAATGCATGTACGTCTGAACTTCGATTAGGTTGTGATCGGAATTACTTGTTTTTGATATTCTTATGTCTCTTATCAGGTCCTCATTATTTGTGAAGATAAGGTCAAGTGTGTTTTCTAGTCTTGTTGGCTCCACTATCTGCTGGCTTAAGGTGTGTTTTTCGCAGAGACTTAGTAGCTCATGTGTGTGTGACTTTTCATCTGTGCTACCTCCGAGGATTGTTTCAGCTATAACATTATTTGCTACATTCTTCCATTTTGTATGCCTTAGGTTGAAATCACCAAGCAGTAAGATGTTTGGGGATGGAGCTGGAAGGTTTTCCAGACAGTAATCAATTTTCAGTAGCTGTTCCTTGAACTGTTGCTAGGTTGCATCTGGTGGCTTATATACAACCACAATGACTAGGTTTTGGTTCTCGATCTTTATTGATAGAACTTCAAATACCTCACTTGTGGTGTTCAGTAACTCTGTGCAGATGAGGGACTCTTTGACATACAGGCCAACCCCCCTTGTTGCCTGTTCATTCTGTCGCATCTAAAGAGGTTGTAACCACTTATCCATATTTCACTGTGGGACAGGGTGTCAGATGTGGTATGTGTGCATGTGGGGAGGGGGTGTCAGATGTAGTATGTGTGTATGTGAGGAAGGGGGTGTCAGATGTGGCATGTGTGTATGTGGGGGAGGGGGTGTCAGCTGTGGTATTTGTGTATGTGGGGTAAGTGGTGTCAGATGTGGTATGTGTGTATGCGGGGGATAGGGTGTCAGCTGTGGTATGTGTGTAAGTGGGGAGGGGGTGTCAGATGTGGTATGTGTGTTTTGACAGGGGTGTCAGATGTGGTTCGTGTGTATGTATGGGAGGAGGTGTGAGTGTGGTATATGTGTAAGTGGGGAGGGGTTGTCAGATGTGGTATTTGTGTATGTGGGTGTCAGATGTGGTATGTGTGAATGTATGGGAGGGGTGTCACATGTGGTACGTGTGTATGTAGGGGAGGGGGTGTCAGATGTGGTATGTGTGTATGTGGGGGAGGGGGTGTCAGATGTGGTATGTGTGCATGTGGGGAGGGGGTGTCAGATGTGGTATGTGTGTATGTGGGGGAGGGGGTGTCAGATGTGGTATGTATGTGGGGAAGGTTGTGTCAGATGTGGTATGTGTGTATGTGGGGAGGGGGTGTCAGATGTGGTATGTGTGTATGTGGGGGAGGGGGTCTCAGATGTGGTATGTGTGCATGTGGGGAGGGGGTGTCAGATGTGGTATGTGTGTATGTGGGGGAGGGGGTGTCAGATGTGGTATGTGTGTATGTGGGTGTCAGATGTGGTATGTGTGTATGTGGGGAGGGGGTGTCAGTTGTGGCATGTGTGTATGTGGGGAAGGGGGTGTCAGATGTGGTATGTGTGTATGTGGGGGAGGGGGTGTCAGATGTGGTATGTGTGAATGTGGGGGAGGGGGTGTCAATTGTGGTATTTCACTAGCGGGAATGTTTCTCAAGGTCCTGGTATGGTCATCAGCAGGGATGACCTGTTGATAAATTAGACACATGTGCAACTCTTGGGTATCTTTATTGAGGAAACGTTTCGCCACACAGTGGCTTCATCAGTCCATACAAAGGAGAATCTTGAAGAATAGGAGGAGAATGAGGTAATCAGTCCCTCAACCTTGAGTCGATGTGGTCAGTCCATCAATCTTGAATAGAATACGGCATACGTGCTGAGAAGGAGCTTATATACCGTTGGCAGGAGAGGTGAAGCAGTCAGAGGCAGTGTAACACTTATTCAATGTTGAAGTAGGTCGTGCCCAAGAATTAGGCAAGCGAAGAATTCCCAAGTATTAAGATCCCAAGAAGATGCAGTGTCTGACAGCTTTGTAGATGAATGGTTCAGAGAACCGACATGTTGATAAATTAGACACATGTGCAACTCTTGGGTATCTTTATTGAGGAAACGTTTCGCCACACAGTGGCTTCATCAGTCCATACAAAGGAGAATCTTGAAGAATAGGAGGAGAATGAGGTAATCAGTCCCTCAACCTTGAGTCGACTCAAGGATGGACTGATGAAGCCACTGTGTGACGAAACGTTTCCTCAATAAAGATACCCAAGAGTTGCACATGTGTCTAATTTATCAACATGTCGGTTCTCTGAACCATTCATCTACAAAGGGATGACCTGTGTAGCATCAGGCGGGAGGTGAACCACTGTATATTTTGAAGAAAAGTTTTATAGTAATTGGTTGACAGGTCTTTATTATAAACTGTAGATATATCCCAGGTATGTCTGACCTAGGAATGACTGATTGAGGCAACACTGTAAATTAATGACCTTCAGGTAGGTCCGACGCCTATCAGCTCATTTGAGACTTTAAATACATCTACTGAAATCATCTTAATGATACTAATTTTATTCTGTCTTTTAATAAAAGATTTTTAATATGTGTTAATTTTCACTTTATGCACCAGTGTAAATGAGAAGAGATAATTACTCGTTATGTGTCAATGAGGTAGAGACCACGAGAGTGATCATGTAACTTTACGAAGATGCAAACTAATATTTCATTATACGATATTTGTAAATGTAAATTCTGAAAAAAATATTGATCCAAAGAAATGGAGTGGGGATAAACTCTATGGAAGATGTAACCAATATTTCTACAAAATACATACAAGTCTTCACAACACTTCGCTTTACGGTGTTTCACTAATACAGAAGTTTTCTATCATATTCAGTCTTCTTTCATTCAGACTTTCTACAAGAAATATATTCAACACTAATTATAAGTTAAAGACGAAATTATTTTAAGGTAAGTAATGTGTGTATTGTACATGTATTTCTTAGGCCTAACTCTGTTGTTCACTTAATATATGATAGTTTAAACATGTTTTCAGGCTTTTATATGTATTTGAAAGTGAAGAAAAGGCAAAGTTTCACTTTACATCAGTATGTCAGAACTTAACCTGCTGTATAAGTGGGACCTTCATGTATTTATTTCTACGAAATATAAGTCAGACGAAAAAATATTAATCCAAGGAAATGCAGTGAACATAAAATCTAGAAAAAAAGAATTCACACATT
The DNA here is from genome assembly GCF_038502225.1 of Cherax quadricarinatus. Lineage (NCBI taxonomy): Eukaryota > Metazoa > Arthropoda > Malacostraca > Decapoda > Parastacidae > Cherax > Cherax quadricarinatus. The sequence goes on along the minus strand of NW_027196992.1, from coordinate 48,837 downwards.
CGTCATCCGAAAAAAATATATATTCGTTACAATCATTCGTCATGGGTGACCACAACGGGATCGATCTTTCTAGGGTCCTAGAGCCCAGGAGCTAGAGTTGGAAAAAGTGGCCGTAGTTTGAGAGACCACAGCCGGATGTTCCTCACAAGATGATCAAGAACCTTTGTACACTTGTTGATCTCTGGTGGTGTCATGGTAAGAACATAAGAACATAAGAATGTAGGAACACTGCAGAAGGCCTACTGGCCCATACGAGGCAGGTCCTTATCAAAACGACATCTACCTAAAGCTACTCAAGAAATAACTCCCGTACCCCTTGACACCAATCAAACCCAGCCCCTCCCACTCATATATTTGTCCAGTCTCTTCTTAAAGCTACCCAAGGTCCTAGCCTCTATCACCCCACTGGGAAGACTGTTCCACGCATCTACAACTCTGTTAGAAAACCAGTACTTACCTATGTCCTTTCTAAATCTAAATTTATCCAACTTAAATCCATTATTCCTGGTTCTTACCTGGTTCGACACCCTCAGTACTTTATTAATGTCTCCCTTGTTTATGCCAGTCATCCACTTATACACTTCAATGATATCTCCCCTCATTCTACGCCTCTCCAGAGAATGGAGATTTAAGGCTTTAAGTCTATCTTCATACGCGAGGTTCCTTACACAGTAAATCATTTTAGTCATTCTTCTCTGTATGTTCTCTAATGAGTCTATGTCCATCCTGTTAGGTAAGACACATATGCAACAGTTAGGTATCTTTATTGTGAAACGTTTCGCCTACACAGTAGGCTTCTTCAGTCAAGTACAGAAAAGTTGATAGAAGCAGAAGATACTTGAAGACGATGTAATCAGTCCATCACCCTTAAAGTTTTGAGGTGATCAGTCCCTCAGTTTGGAGAAGAGCATTGTTCCATAGTATTGTTTCATACTATGGAACAATGCTCTTCTCCAAACTGAGGGACTGATCACCTCAAAACTTTAAGGGTGATGGACTGATTACATCGTCTTCAAGTATCTTCTGCTTCTATCAACTTTTCTGTACTTGACTGAAGAAGCCTACTGTGTAGGCGAAACGTTTCACAATAAAGATACCTAACTGTTGCATATGTGTCTTACCTAACAACCTGTCGGTATTTTATACCATTTTAATGTTCAATATGTCCATCCTGTAGTAAGGGGACCAAAACTGAGCAGCATAATCTAAATGAGGCCTGAACATTAAAATGGTATAAAATACCGACAGATTGTTAGGTAAGACACATATGCAACAGTTAGGTATCTTTATGAACATTAAAATGGTATGAAATACCGACAGATTGTTAGGTAAGACACATATGCAACAGTTAGGTATCTTTATTTCGAAACGTTTCGCCTACACAGTAGGCTTCTTCAGTCGAGTACAGAAAGGTTGATAGAAGCAGAAGATACTTGAAGACGATGTAATCAGTCCATCACCCTTAAAGTTTTGAGGTGGTCAGTCCCTCAGTCTGGAGAAGAGCATTGTTCCGTTGTCTGAAACAATATGAAGTTGAAGTGACAGAATGGGGCCTTTATATAGTGCCAGGAGGTGAGACGTAGGTTGCTTTGGGAGGGCAGGTCCTTCTCAAACCCAGCCGTTCTCACTAGTAGAGGTTGTCGAAGTGGTCTGTACCAAGATACCCTTGTGTTGCAGTGTCTGACAGAATGAACATTAAAATGGTATGAAATACCGACAGATTGTTAGGTAAGACACATATGCAACAGTTAGGTATCTTTATTTCGAAACGTTTCGCCTACACAGTAGGCTTCTTCAGTCGAGTACAGAAAGGTTGATAGAAGCAGAAGATACTTGAAGACGATGTAATCAGTCCATCACCCTTAAAGTTTTGAGGTGGTCAGTCCCTCAGTCTGGAGAAGAGCATTGTTCCGTTGTCTGAAACAATATGAAGTTGAAGTGACAGAATGGGGCCTTTATATAGTGCCAGGAGGTGAGACGTAGGTTGCTTTGGGAGGGCAGGTCCTTCTCAAACCCAGCCGTTCTCACTAGTAGAGGTTGTCGAAGTGGTCTGTACCAAGATACCCTTGTGTTGCAGTGTCTGACAGAATGAACATTAAAATGGTATGAAATACCGACAGATTGTTAGGTAAGACACATATGCAACAGTTAGGTATCTTTATTTCGAAACGTTTCGCCTACACAGTAGGCTTCTTCAGTCGAGTACAGAAAAGTTGATAGAAGCAGAAGATACTTGAAGACGATGTAATCAGTCCATCACCCTTAAAGTTTTGAGGTGGTCAGTCCCTCAGTCTGGAGAAGAGCATTGTTCCGTTGTCTGAAACAATATGAAGTTGAAGAGACAGGATGTGGCCTTATATAGTGCCAGGAGGTGAGACGTAGGTTGCTTTGGGAGGGCAGGTCCCTCTCAAACCCAGCCGTTCTCACTAGTAGAGGTTGTCAAAGTTGATGGTCTGTACAAAGATACCCTCAATAAAGATACCCAAGAATTGCACATGTGTCTAATTTATCAACATGTCGGTTCTCTGAACAATTCATCTACGAAAGTGATAGTTTGCTTGCCGGCTGCTTGTTAAGGTAGGGTCAGTCTAGCTCCCACTATCCCTTCCCCTCCTTCTTCCCCCCCCCCCGAAAGGTGACGTGTGGGGCTCCGGTCCAAACAGTAATCACTAGACTCACAGCTCCCAGCATTGCTGTAAGTACATGTCTGCCTTGTATTCTAGTGGATTTATTGGTTGGAAGCTTCACTTTTGACCAATAATAAACTTAGTCCTTTCAGTCTTGCTCTAAGTTGACTGTTGTAATAATCACCACATCTTTTAGGTATTGTACTTATCATGGAGAGTGATTTCTTAAGCAGTGGGTAACCTGTCTATCTTTCCAGCTTGGATGACAGAGAGGGTCACCTGCCCATCAACGAGTAGAATTGATGGAGATGGACTAACGTCCTGAGACTTCCCCTTTTTGGATTTAATTACCTGTGCACCTGTATGAAATTGCAGGACGTAACCCCCCATCATTGCAGCGGTAAAGAACCTGCTTTCCTGTCATCGGGAAAGAATACTCACGGCTATACTGAGAAGAGCGAACCGGTGGGTTGTCATCAACACCTGCGATCCCCCCCCCATCATCGGAAAACGGCTACGATTTCAACAACAGGCAGTGTCACCAACACCAGACACCCAAGTTTTATATTAGCGTTGAATTCAGTTATCATTAATATTTTTCATTTTTCATTTTCTTTAATGTAGGATTAATATTTCATATTTAAGTGTTTTATATTTTATATTTTCTATATAATAAAATGTTTATGTTTGTCTGTTATTATTTCTTTTTCTAATCATTAATTTTCCTGAGGAGGAGCCAGCCTTGGTAATACTGTCTGAAGTTGTTACAAGGCAGAGTAAGCCTTCACAACCAGAGATCAACAAGTGTACAATGATCCTCACCATGACACCACCAGAGATCAATAAGTGTGCAATGATCCTCACCATGACACCACCAGAGATCAATAAGTGTGCAATGATCCTCACCATGACACCACCAAAGATCAACAAGTGTACAATGATCCTCACCATGACACCACCAGAGATCAATAAGTGTGCAATGATCCTCACCATGACACCACCAGAGATCAACAAGTGTACAATGATCCTCACCGTGACACCACCAGAGATTAACAAGTGTACATTGATCTTCACCATGACACCACCAGAGATCAACAAGTGTACAATGATCCTCACCGTGACAGCACCAGAGATCAACAAGTGTACAATGATCTTCACCATCACACCACCAGAGATCAACAAGTGTACAATGATCTTCACCATCACACCACCAGAGATCAACAAGTGTACAATGATCTTCACCATCACACCACCAGAGATCAACAAGTGTACAATGATCTTCACCATCACACCACCAGAGATCAACAAGTGTACAATGATCCTCACCGTGACACCACCAGAGATTAACAAGTGTACATTGATCTTCACCATGACACCACCAGAGATCAACAAGTGTACAATGATCCTCACCGTGACAGCACCAGAGATTAACAAGTGTACATTGATCTTCACCATGACACCACCTGAGATCAACAAGTGTACAATGATCTTCACCATGACACAACCAGAGATCAACAAGTGTACAATGATCTTCACTATGACAACACCAGAGATCAACAAGTGTACAATGATCTTCACCATCACACCACCAGAGATCAACAAGTGTACAATGATCTTCACTATGACAACACCAGAGATCAACAAGTGTACAATGATCTTCACCGTGACAGCACCTGAGATCAACAAGTGTACAATGATCCTCACCATGACACAACCAGAGATCAACAAGTGTACAATGATCTTCACCATGACACCACAATAGATCAACAAGTGTACAATGATCTTCACCATGACACCACAATAGATCAACAAGTGTACAATGATCTTCACCATGACACCACCAGAGATCAACAAGTGTACAATGATCTTCACCATGACACAACCAGAGATCAACAAGTGTACAATGATTCTCACAATGACACCACCAGAGATTAACAAGTGTACAATGATCCTCACCATAACAGCACCAGAGATCAACAAGTGTACAATGATCCTCACCATAACAGCACCAGAGATCAACAAGTGTACAATGCTTCTCATCATGACAGCACCAGAGATCAACAAGTGTACAATGATCCTCACCATAACAGCACCAGAGATCAACAAGTGTACAATGCTTCTCATCATGACACCACCAGAGATTAACAAGTGTACAATGATCTTCACCGTGACAGCACCTGAGATCAACAAGTGTACAATGATCTTCACCATGACACGACCAGAGATCAACAAGTGTACAATGATCTTCACTATGACAACACCAGAGATCAACAAGTGTACAATGATCTTCACCATGACACCACCAGAGATCAACAAGTGTACAATGATCTTCACCATGACACCACCAGAGATCAACAAGTGTACAATGATCTTCACCATGACACCACCAGAGATCAACAAGTGTACAATGATCTTCACCATGACACCACCAGAGATCAACAAGTGTACAATGATTCTCACCATGACACCACCAGAGATCAACAAGTGTACAATGATCTTCACCGTGACAGCACCTGAGATCAACAAGTGTACAATGATCCTCACCATGACACAACCAGAGATCAACAAGTGTACAATGATATTCACCATGACACCACCAGAGATCAACAAGTGTACAATGATCTTCACCATGACACAACCAGAGATCAACAAGTGTACAATGATCTTCACCATGACACAACCAGAGATCAACAAGTGTACAATGATCTTCACCATGACACAACCAGAGATCAACAAGTGTACAATGATCTTCACCATGACAGCACCAGAGATCAACAAGTGTACAATGATCCTCGCCATGACACCACCAGAGATCAACAAGTGTACAATGACACCACCAGAGATCAACAAGTGTAAAATGATCCTCACCATGACACAACCAGAGATCAACAAGTGTACAATGATCCTCACCATGACAGCACCAGAGATCAACAAGTGTACAATGATCCTCACCATAACAGCACCAGAGATCAACAAGTGTACAATGATCCTCACCATGACAGCACCAGAGATCAACAAGTGTACAATGCTTCTCATCATGACAGCACCAGAGATCAACAAGTGTACAATGATCTTCACCATGACACCACCAGAGATTAACAAGTGTACAATGATCTTCACCATGACACCACCAGAGATCAACAAGTGTACAATGATCTTCATGACACCACCAGATATCAACAAGTGTACAATGATTCAAAGTTTATTCTCTATAAGGATTACAATGCTGAGTTTACAGAAATTTGGTTATTGTGTGGTTTACATGTAGTAAAATAGTGATTACAGAGTGTACCACTAGAACGCTTAGCATGGCTAGGCATTTCGGGCAGACTTAGTTTTATTCTTAATTGTAAAATATTACAAATTATGAGGTAAGTTGGTATTATGGCTAAGTGACTAGATACTAGTTTGTGAGTTTAGCAATGTGAATACTTTTGTTTTGGCACAGTTCATAGTTTCTGTATTGGAGTATCACAGGATTCATTATTTTAAGATTGAGATTAATATTTCTGTTTATGGTCAAATGAGTGAGTGAGTGTAAATGTGAACCACCAGGTGGTATTCGTGTAGTTAGTTGACGGGGTGTATCAGGGAGATAAGATGTTTTCTAATGGTAGTTTTGAAGGTGATGAATGTGTCTGCAGTTCTAGAGTTCTCAGGTAGGGTATTCCAGATTTTAGGGCCTTTGACATACATTGAATTTTTGTAAAGGTTTAGTCGGACACGGGGAATGTCGTAAAGATGTTTGTGTCTGGTGTTATGCCTGTGGGTTCTGTCACAACTGTCAAGAAAGCGTTTTAGGTCAAGGTTAATATTAGAGTGTAAGGCCCTGTAGATGTAGATTGCACAGTAGTAACTGTGGATGTACTGAACTGGGAGTAAGTTTAGGTCTATGAAGAGTGGGGGGGGGTATTGCCAGGGATGGGATTTAGTGATTATTCTTACTGCAGCTTTTTGTTGGGTTTTTATTGGCTTTAGGTGTGTTGCTACAGTTTATCCCCAAGCACAAATAGCATAGGTGAGGTATGGATAAATGAGTGGTATAGTGTGAGAAGGGCATTTTGCGGCACGTAGTATCATATCTTGGAGAGGATCCCAACCGTTTTGGATACTTTTTTGGTTATATGCTGGATATGGGTGCTGAAATTCAGGTTGTTGTCAAGGTATAAGCCTAGGAATTTTCCCCCATTATTTCTGGTAATTAGAGTGTTGTCAATCTTAATGTTAATTTGTGCATCTCCTGCTCTGCTACCAAACATAATATAGTAGGTTTTGTCAGTGTTAAGCGTAAGTTTATTGGCTGTCATCCAAGTCGATATTTTAATCAGCTCCTCATTCACAATGGTGTTGAGGGTGGCAAGATTAGGGTGAGAGATGACATAAGTCGTGTCGTCAGCAAAGAGAATGGGTTTCAGGTGTTGGGATACGTTTGGAAGGTCATTGATGTATATGAGGAAGAGCAGGGGACCAAGGACACTTCCCTGCGGAACTCCAGTATCAAGTGGCCGTGTAAATCCATTCATTCCCTCGGCTTTCTCCACTTATTAATCTCACTCCAAAATTTTTCTTATTCTCAAAAAAATTTGTTGATAGCATCTCCCTCACTCTCTCATTTACTCTCCTTTTACATTCTTTCATCACTCTCCTGATCACTCTCTCTCTCTCCATATACTCCTCCCTCTTTGTGTCACTTCTACTTTGTAAAATCCTCATATATTTTTTTCTCTTTTACTACTCTCTTTACCTCATCTTTCCACCAATCGCTCGTCTTCCCTCCTGCACCCACTTTCATGTAACCACAAACTTCTGCTGAACACTCTAATACTTCATTCTTAAATCTTCCCCAATACCTCTTCAACCTTATTGCTTGGCCATCTTTGTTCCAATAGTTACTTATATTTTGCCCTAGCCGCTCCTCCTTCATAAACCTTCACCTCTCTCTTACTTGGTGATTCCATTCTCCTTGTATCTTATAACTTGCAGTGATAGAGTTCCTAGGTGCAGAAGAGGTTAGCACATTAGTAGGTTTCTCAGCATTGTAATCGAAACAAGTAAGAGATGACGTAGTCGAAGAATGATTCGATTCTTATACACTAGCAGCAATTCAAAGATCACTGGATAGACGGAGTGTACAGTCACCAAGTTGTAAGTTACAGTTAATCAGTAGTTGAAGGTTGCTTAAGGTGACAGTACACTGAGAGTTATTCCGTTACTCTGGAGTGTGCTGGGGCACTTGGTTTTGGTATCCAGGTGGCAATTGCCATCTGAATACCAAATGGCCAGATGTCAATTACCATCTGGATGCTCATGCTGTACGCTTCGTCTCGCGTTTGTCGGATGACACAAACCTAGTCACAAGATTATAAAACAAAATGACAACAATTATAAACTTGGACAAGCAGTCAGTCAAGTGGTAGACAGAAGGCCTCTTGAAGAAATGGTGACAGCAGATCAAATGCCAGCATGTTACAATAGTCTCAGTGTTTCAACACAAACGGCACGTCGAGAGCAAGACGGCAGCTCAAATGAAAGCATGTTATAATAGTCTCACTGAGTTCGTTTGAACACAAACGGCACGGTGAGAGGAAGACAGCAGCTCAAATGCCAGTATGTTACAATAATCTCATTGAGTGGACTAACGAAAATTACGTTAATTAACATAAACCAAGTCAGATCCGGCTAACAAACATGTAAAACTCAACAAATAACATTTGAGTTGATCCCGATACTTACAGATTTGGTGGGAGCAGGAAGTCAAGTGATTAAAGACTTGCCTTGAGGGAGAAGCCAGGTTCACGGGGTCGACTTCTTTATTTTTCAACCGATTACGTTCATTTTTGGTGTACTATTAGAAGCTTATATAAAACCTCCTGTGCTGAAGTTTCAATCATATCGGCCAAGAAGTAAATGAAATATGCAAAATTTACGAAAAATGCATTTGGCAGGGGAGTCGTACTCAGTGGTACTTGGAAAAGTGGTTTTGACACTTGCTGCTGATAGAACACCTCTAATTCCATCACTGTAAGTGTACCAATTCTAAAATAAACCTTATCTTCATGCTAAAAAAAAATGTTTCATAACTTTTTTTGTCATATTGGAAGATGTCGGTCTTGTTGCCCACATAAATCTAAAAATATTTGGGATAGTTCAGAAAGGTACACTCCACCTCGTAAAGCAATCATTCTCCTGTGTTTGTTGTGAAAATCAAGTCAATTAAATCATAAATAAAGATGGTTTCCCCCTAAATAGGTAAATAACTTACTTTCGAGATATAGGCCGAAGCGCGCGGCACCCCCGCTGCCCGGGAAATATTTTTTTTCCCCGAAAAATTCGCTTTATTTTACACTTTTTCCGCGACCTACGAGTGTTTATTACAGTTAACCATTGTAAATCCGTTTTCTCTCATCACTGATGAGAGAGGGCGGACCCTCTCTTCACCTTCAGGGGAAATATCGATAGAAATTTTTTCCTTGGGGCATCATATTATGCTATATATTATTTTTTAAGGTGTACTTTTTATGTTTATATGCTATTATTATATTGCATTATATCATAATAGATCAATTGTGATAGATAAATAAGCCTTATAATTGATATTAGCGTGGGTATGGAATATTTTGTTGGCTGGAGGTGTCGGCCATTTTATGCACTATTCCCAGGGGTTCCCGATTGGTGCCTTGACCATATTAGCTCCGCCCGCTCGGGAATGATCTCAGATGGTGAATTTGTATTATATTAGACATAAAGATATAAGAAAACGATAAAAATAACACGGGGAAAAACGTAACAAAAACGTAAACAATGCCGAGTCAGCGCTTCTTACGCAATATGACGCGTCAGCACTGTCACCATGCCTGTTATAAATGGCTGTAATTCCTTTTAGAAACATCGTACAAGGATAATAATTATACCAGAGTGTAGCCAGAAAGTTCAGCTATTTTTTGGTAACAATAACTCCATCTTCATATTTTTTCGAATTTTTTTTTTGCTCCGCGCGCGTGAACCTGACCGCTCCCTTGAGGGTCCTTTGTCAACTCCCTCCGGGTGAGGTAAATAAGGGGAAAGGTAACGTTGCCCGCCCCTTACTTAACAGGCATTCACCCAATTATACTACCACCACCAGTCATTAATGCATCCACTCGCTTAACAAACGAACTTTTCTCTCACAGGGATGCTGTATTTCTGCTTTCCAGGATGTACATTATATCATTATTATTTAGGGAAACCGTCCAGATGTCAAAACAGCAAACAGAGTTGTATTTGTGTTTGCTGATTAAGGCAGTTCTGTAGTTGTTATTCTACTCCATGCATTCCCGACGTTTGCCGCTCCTTTTTCCAGCATCGTTTTGACGCCCTTGGCCTGTAGGAACCTGGCTGTCATCCTCGGGTTCAATAATTGTTATTTGCAAATATGAAGGAAGGCTTTGCTTGGAGGCGCATGGAAGTGAATCTGGGAAGAGCCAAGGGTGGGTGTGACAGGGATGGGCAGAGATAGTGTGTGGTAGAGCCTTCGCATCACCAACAGTTGAAGTGAGAGGGGATCTGAGGTTAGATATGTCAACATGCTAGAGGAGTAGTGAGTGATCACTTTCTACCCTGAGGCCAGGAGCAGTGACTCTAACCTTGTGAGCAAGGCTTGACTCGTCCTGAAGGCCTATCCTTGATCGGAGGCAGAATTGCTGTGATCTTGGCTTAGGAAAAAAAACGAGAAAAGCAAAAATCCTACTGACTTTCTTTACATAATGGTGTAGGTAGATGGTGAGAAGATAAGTGAGAGGGAGACATGGTGAAGTACCTGGAAAGAGGTCTGAGTCAGGTGCTATTGCATTGCCAGGCTGAATCACACATATTTTTTAAATTTTATTTTAAACTTTATATACACAATACATACATAGGTAGGTCAATCATATCTAAAATTTGACAATATTCTTGATTACTAATAATAATACGCTATACCTCCAACAGATAATGATAACACATTAACAGTAGCATTGATGCACTCAACACAAGATACGTCTTAACACATAATGTAACCTGGTCTAAACATTATCCTCTAACTATAAATATTACACTATTAAAAATACAGTTAATTACACTGGAGCCCCATATCCCCCTGACATGGATTCCACCTCAATGGCAATAATAATAATAATAATAATAATAATAATAATATTAGTAATAATATCTTTATTTACTACAAGTACGTGTACATAAATAACAAGAAAAAAAAATGCACAATACCGTGACTGGAACATTACGCAAAGAACCCGCACATAGAAGAGAGGAGCTAACGACGACGTTTCGGTCCGACTTGGACCATTTACAAAGTCACAGTAATGTTAATGTGACTTTGTAAATGGTCCAAGTTGGGCCGAAACGTCGTCGTAAGTTCCTCTCTTCTACGTACGGGTTCTTTGTGTGTAGTACATGTACATGGTATACAGGTCACACCAGTCGACTAACACCCAGGTACCCATTTTAAACTGATGGGTGAACAGGGACAAGGTCAGCAGGTGTCTTTTGGAAACACGTCCCTAATGTTTTCCAGCCGTACTGGATGAGATTCGAACCCCCAGACCTCGGCGTATGAGCTGAGTGCGCTAGCAATCTAGCTGCAAGTCATAATGTCAACAATCCTCCTACACAATCCTTGGTCATAATGCCAACAATCCTCCTACATAATGCCTACAGTCATCTTAAATACTCCATCGAGAAACTCTGCCCAAGTGTCCTTCCATATCAAGATTTATTCCTGTTCATCGCCCTATAAAAATTTTATTGCCAGTTAGCGAAGCCTGATATCCAAATCCTCCAAATTCTCACGACACAACATTGTATGAATATACTTAACTACTATATACGCCACAGCTCTTGCTGAGACGTTAGTTAACCCTCTCATATCGAAATTCATTGTCCTTAATGCTGACACCTCCCTACTTTCCCTTACTAAAACTAACAGTCGAGTCAGTGTGTCCGCAATCTTTCATAATGTCCATAGAAGTATGAATATCTAAATGGTATACAATACCGACAAGTTGGTAGGTAAGACACAGGCAACATTTAGGCAACTTTATTCCGAAACGTTTTGCCTACACAGTAGGCTTCTTCAGTCTAGTACAGAAAGTAGGCTGGAACAGTAGAGATGTGAAGACGACGTAATCAGTCCATCACCCTTGAAGTCGTAGATTTGAGGTTGTCAGTCCCTCAGCCTGAAGAAGTTCTGTTCCAAAGTCTGGAACTAACTGAAGTTCAAGCGACAGTGTTGCTTAAATGTTGCCTAAATGTTGCCTATGTGTCTTACTGTCCATAGAAGCATACCATATGAAATACAGTGTCAGCTTCCCCACAGACACCACAAGAACCATCCACCACAATTTTCCGATACAATAACAACGCTCTAGCTGGGGAATTCCATGCAAAAACTTATACTTAACTTCACGTTTCCTTGGAGGGATTCACAATCTGACGACCCCCCCCCCCAACCCAAATACACAGCCAGTCATACGACACTACTGGAACACTTATATCCCCTGTCAAAACGTCCTGTAATATCCTGCTGTTAATCTTTCCAGGCTCTCTCTCACAGACAACATCACCCTCAACAGCCACAAACTGTCTCTAAGATCTATTCATCTGAAAGTATTATTTAATACACAATACACTTATTCAGACACCCATCCTTGAAGAGCCCAGCATGCATCACTACATACAAGCACAACACACGCTTCCGTAGATGGAATAAACTCCAACCTTCCCTTCTCACCGGCCTTCTCAACCATTCGCATTGGACTACCAAAATAAAAACTGGAAATTCCTACCTTGGCTCTTAAGTATCACACCACTAGTTAAGGGGTAAAGATTAGCAACATAAGAAGAAATTATATGCAAAATGGCATTCACAGTAATAGCTCTTTGCAATATTATAAAGTAATAAGGCCGGACACCTTGTAGTCGATTAAAAATACTACACGGCACCCTCTCAAAATTTGCTACCCTCGCCACCTCTTTTCTGCTTGTGTAGAGAATCTTGTAAATCTTGGAAGACGTCTCCACGAGTGTGATGATAGAGCTACCCCAGTCACTACGAATAACCCACTCACCAAGACCTTGGCTTTTTGTTTTATCAAACATTCACAGCCATCAGGTTACTTTCCCAGACGTCCCTACTATATCTCCTAACTTTTGAAAGTCTCGTATGCTCATTCATCAATAAGGTAGTATCATCGACATACCCAGATATTGCAGAAAAACTCTTCTTCCCACTCTCATCACCCCCAATAAACACCTTATCCATCTCCATCATATAAAACGAGTCCTGGGCACACGTAAAAAGCATCCGTTACTATGAGCAACCCTGCCTAAGGTCACTGTACATGGGTACAATTCATCCTAATCCACCATTCACTTGTACTCTACCTGTAGCTCCACGATACAACGTATCTACCTGACTGACAATTTGCACTTCAAACCCCTGATTAATTTGGAAAGTATGCAAAATGTCCCTCTCCAAGGAATCACATGCACCTGCCCGGTCTAGGGCGAATAATGCACTTCTCTTCCCTTTCTCCTGCACTGCACTCAAAAAATCTTCAAGAATGGAATGAATATTAAAATGGTATAAAATACCGGCAGATTGTTAGGTTAGACACATATGCAACAGTTAGGTATCATTATTTCGAAACGTTTCGCCTACACAGAAGGCTTCTTCAGTCGAGTACAGAAAGTTTGTACTCGACTGAAGAAGCCTTCTGTGTAGGTGAAACGTTTCGAAATAAAGATACCTAACTGTTGCATATGTGTCTCTGAGGGAAAGTTCAATAGATAGGAGTAGCGAGGGAGTATATAGTAACAATAGTTTCATTGCCGGCTACTTGTTAAGGTAGGGTAAGTCAAGCTCCCACTATTCCCGCCTTTTTTCCCCCACCCCGAAAGTGATAGTTTGACTGCCGGCTGCTTGTTAAGGTAGGGTCAGTCTAGCTCCCGCTATCCCTTCCCCTCCTACTTCACCCCCCCCCGAAAGGTGACGTGTGGGGCTCCGGTCCAAACAGTAATCACTAGACTCACAGCTCCCAGCATTACTGTAAGTACATGCCTGCCTTGTATTCTAGTGGATTTATTGGTTTGAAAGCTTCACTTTTGACCAATAATAAACTTAGTCCTTTCAGTCTTGCTCTAAGTTGACTGTTGTAATAATCACCACATCTTTTAAGAAATCACTCATGGAGAGTGATTTCTTAAGCAGTGGGTAACCTGTCTATCTTTCCAGCTTGGATGACAGAGAGGGTCACCTGCCAATCAACGAGTTGAACTGATGGAGATGGACTAACGTCCTGAGACTTCCCCTTTTTGGATTTAATTACCTGTGCACCTGTATGAAGTAGCAGGATGTAACCCCTCATTATTGCAGTGGAAAAAACCTGCTTTCCTCTCATCTAGACTGAGTATTCACGGATAGACTCTGTGAAGAACGAGCCGGTGGGTTGTCATCAACACCTGCACCCCCCCATCATCGGCAATGGCTGCGATTTCAACAAGCAGTGTCACCAACACCAGACACCCAAGTTTTATATTAGCGATGAATTCAGTTATCATTTATATTTTTCATTTTTCTTTAATGTAGGATTAATATTTCGTATTTAGGTGTTTTATATTTTATATTTTCTAAATAATAAAGTGTTTATGTTTGTCAGTTTTTATTCTTTTTCTATACATTAATTTTCTTGAGGAGGAGCCAGCCTTGGTAATACTGTCTGAAGTTGTTACAGGGCTGAGTAAGCCTTCACAGTGTCTTTCCTAACAATAATGGATTAGCCTGCTAACACGGATCTTCCTAGAATCCGATACTGACTTGGTATACCAGTACAACCCACTATACACTTTAGACAATATTCCAACACCTTGGCTAAGATTTTATAATCCACACACAAGAGCGAAATTTAAGGATAATCACATATTCCTACCTCTTTCTAACACTTTGGAAGAAGCACAACAACTGCCGTCAACAGAACAGGGACCAACTTACCCGTCTCTTTCATTGTATTCAGGACACATACCAGAAAAATAAACCCTCAATAATTCCCAGTGCCTAATATAAAATTCATAAATAACAAAAGGGCACGATACTGTGACTGGAACAATAAAATAACCTGTACATTGGAAATAGGAACTTACCACGACGTTTCATTCCGACTTGGACCATTTACAAAGTCACATTTACAAAGTCACAGTTGTCCCGTCCCTGTCTGCTGTCAGCCAGCAGACAGGAATGGGAGGTAGAGAGGTAGTGGTGGTAGTAGTAGTTGTAGTAGTAGAACTAATAGTAGTAGTGCAGTCAGTCGAAGAACAAGAAAAAGGAGCACTGCAGGAGAGCTAAGGGCCCACGAAGGGTAGAAACAAAAACAAAAGTGGGGGGGGGATAAAATAAAGCACCAGACACCCATGGATGAAGAAAGAAAACCCAAAGAAGAAAGAAGAAAAAGAAAAAGAGAAGAAGGAGAAGGAGAAAAAAAGAATCAGGTTAAGTCACGGGTGTTCTGAAGTTTAGAACTTTTTACAGTGTAATGGGAAAGGACGGCATCAACAGAGACAAAGCCAGGACTAAGATTTATACAAGGAAAGTTGTGTATAAGGAAAGATTCAACCAGACAGCGACTGTTAAAGTTAGAAGTAGGGTAGACAGTTTTAGCAGACCAGTTAATAGGATGACTGTGATCTCTGACATGACAGAAAAGACCATTGTTGGTGTCGGCAAGCCTAACTCTACTTCTGTGCTCCCTGAGTCTATCAGAAAGATTAGATTTCAGACTTTGCCACTGAAGTGACTAGTTTATTGTGCACCTCATATCCATCCTGTGGATGGTAGGGCAAGAGTATATGCATATAGAAAAGGCCTGGAACTATTCCCCAAAAGGGTTAACAGGTGTACATTTGGATTTATATAAACAGTTTGCTTATCTGTTACAAGCAAATTTTGGAAAATTGCGTAGGTTATTATACTGTGTATCTCTATATTCCTCAATAAGTGGACAATTAAGCAAATAGTGTTAAAGACAGTGACCAGTAGGGAGCATTGGAAAAATACAAATTTTAGAGATGCAAGTTGCACTTGTCACGCATTATTTTTATGGTCACAACAAACTTATGTGCAGAAATTCAGATCATTTAATGCCCATTAACCCTGCAGCATCAAGATCGACTTGTCGTCAAATTATTCACCACTGAAAGCAATTAGTTATAATTTATTGGTTGTCAGGATAATAATCAAGTGTACAAAGCTTACTTCATTTTTGTTTATAAATATTGAATAAACAAATGTACATGGGTTATATCAATCTTCAACTATTTAATTTTAAACTATTACAAGCTATAAGTGAAGTCTTTCTTGGTGTGGAACTTGGGCATCACTTTCCTGGAAAATATTCTTTGCCTAATATATCCATCTCTTGCCTTCTGTCCAGTCACTTCAGTGAAAGTTTCAGTCATCAATTTTACCCCATTCTCAACAGCTTGAGTGTTGTTTGGCCAGTTGGGCACCTTCAGTGGAGTCTCAATACTTTTCAGATCCTGTTGATCTCCTAATGAAAGTAGGTTCAGTTTTGAGCTTAGTCTTCCAGTTAATCATGGAATGATAGTTCTTTGCTTGCCACTTTAGTTTGGGAATCACTACTTTTCTTGAGTTGACAATAGGAGCCACATTGTCAACCTCTTCATCTTCACTGTCATCCTTATCATCAGTGTAGATTAACAAGTCCTTGTCAACAGCTGTGTCTCTCATGGTCATGTCTTCATCAGCTCACATGCCAAGAAGCAGATGATCTCTGAGAGTAAAGTAGGATTTTTTTGGACAGTCTATTTTACTATCATATTTTCTTCACTATTTAGATGTCTCATAAACTGCAGTGACTGGAAGACTTTCTTTGGACCGTGTCTGACATAAGGTTGCAGCTTGATGTGGCACCACATTGGAGCACTGAACTTTAAAATTATAATGACGACTTTTTTCAGCTCCTGACTGCGTCTTGATGTTGCCACATACAGCCTAAGGATCCTTCTACATAAAGTATTCTCCCTTGACACACACGGTGGACCTGGTTCAAGAGCAGCCAAATCATCATCATCCACACCTGCGATCACTCCTTCGTAAATCCTATGCAAGTATTTCTGGTCCCAGGACTGATCCTCTACCACTTTCTCATGCATAGCACGAAAATCGGTGAAATTGACTGGATGGAAGCAACAACTGGCAGCTTGATTTGCAGTTCGCTTCCCAATGGGACCTCTGCAGTGTTCAGGACCACTTGGCTTACCATCACAGTGGTAGAAAACAGCCCAGAATGGCCGCTCATTTCCATGAAGCTGACAGATGAAATAATGGAACTGATGACCAAGCAACATTTCAAGATGTTGAATTTCTCCATGGTCAGCTCTGACATTTACCTTGGTTCCGTTACTACCAACACATACAACAGGCTGCCGAGTTATTTTCTGTTCCACCAGGAATGTATAGATAGTCTTGGCAGTCTCCTTTCCATGGCCTGACTTGGGAGTCACATGAGTGAGATATTCAGTACCGGTCTCCACCATGATGATGTAATGATCTTTTACCATTATCTTTGGACTCCATTTCTTTGTCTTCTCATTCTTTATCATTACATGAGTGGAGGTCTTCTTACCATCAAAATACAGTGATCTGATATTTTCCAAGTTTGTTAGCTTATTTTCTAGACTTTACATTCGATATTTGTGTCTGGCATCTCGTAACTTCTGTGGTTCGTTAATTAACTTGACTTTTTTGTCCTTGGTGATAATGCCTCAGTCCATTAATATGGCGGTATCAATGGGAGCTCCAGCATAATCACTGAGAAAGTTAGTGTTCATAAATACTGCCGAGTACATAGATACAGTACATAAAACACTGCGCTGCACTAGTCAGTAATACAGAATTTTAAAATATTTTAGTTAAAAATGCTGTAGACAAAACCTCAACCAATCAGCTTCATATATAGCACTGAATCTTTAGATGAATATAAGGAACAATGCTTGAAGAGTGTAGCTTTAACCAATATTTTAATACTTCCTAGTGACCATTGAACTGACCACATAATTTGCATTTGGTTTGATCATCATCTGTGTCTCCCAACCTGCCAGAAGTACATGTAACCATTCATAAAGAGAACGGCCAGTTCTCCAAAGTTCTGATGAGGACGAGAGGAACAGGAAATGGAGTAAATACCAGAAGCATCTATAGAGGTAGGAGAGATATGAACTAGATTGGAGTGAAGAATGTTAGTCTGGCGAAAAGTAAGTTTGATGATTAAGGAACAGAGAGAGTTATTGAGATTAGAAAGACTGGCAATATAGGGAAGGCAGAGGACAGGAGAGTCACCAGGAGTTCAGAGTATTGGAGAGAAGAAAGTCCGTTTAGCACATGAGAGGGCAGAGATTATGAAGTGGGAAGGATAACCAAGACGAGAAAGTGAATTACTGAGAGTGGAAATTTTCGATTCAAGGACCTGAGGATCACAAATTCGGAGAGCACAGAAAAAGAAAGATAAGAACTCTTTTATTGACAGAGGAAGCATAAGAAAAGTAGTGAATGTACATGCCACTGTGCTGAGGCTTGTGGTACACGGAGAAAACAAAACCTGTATTTGAGCGGTGGACATGAACATCAAGGAAAGAAAGCAAAGAATTAGGTTCCCATTCAGGTTTAAACTTAATGGAAGGGGCTACCTTTCCCATTTCATAAACTCATGGGTAAGTGTAACAGAATTCTTCTTTCATAAACCACGGGTGATAAAGAGGCGGCTAAAATGCCAGTAGCAAGGGACTAGTAACTACTCGTCCTGTACACTTTACTAAATTTATAAAGAGAAACTTTCATTTTTCTTTTTAGGTCACCCTGCCTTGGTACCATATGTGTCTTCGGACCATAAACAACACCTAGCTCTGCTGGGTGCATGGTTCTTTCAGGATCAATGTATGAATGGTTAAAGCAATGCGAACATTGCTCTGTGTCTTGAGGTGGGAGAAAGTGATGTGCAATCTAATCCCAGCTGGCCACAGCCTAATGAAACTTAATATAGTTTAGATAAGTTTACTATAATTTGATAATAAACATACACAATGGAATATATTTTTTATTTGTTAGGTTCAGAATGTTTTTTGCGAAATTATTGCATACACAAACTTTTGCTTGCCTTATTCGGCAAGAAGGGCGTTGCTATTTAAGCCAAAATTGCAAATTTTACCTATTTGGAAACACACACACACACACACACACACACACACACACACACACACACACACACACACACACACACACACACACACATACACACACACACACACACACACACACACACACACACACACACACACACACACACACACACACACACACACACACACATACACACACACACACACACACACACACACACACACACACACACACACACACAGACACACACACACACACACACACACACACACACACACACACACACACACACACACACACACACACACACACACACACACACACACACATATATACATTTACTATATTATTGTTCTTTATTTATTAACACACCAGCCGTTTCTCACCAAGGGAGAGTGACCCGAAAGAGAAGAATCACTTTCATCATCATTCACTCCATCACTGTCCTGCGAGCACAGTACAGGCACTGTACTTGACATCTCCAGGACTTAAGTCCGGCCTGCCTGTTTCCCTGAATCCCTTCATAAATACTACCTTGCTCACACTCCAACAGCACGTCAAGTCATAAAAAACATTTGTTTTCACTCTCTCCTATCTATCATGCTCACACATGCTTGCCAGAAGTCCAAGCCTCGCACACACATATAAAGATTTAAGACAACAATCAGTAATTATCTACATACATCACCTCATCTGGTGTCGCTTGGAGATTAAAGTGAAGTAATTATGGTTGTTACCTGAAAACATCGCCATTAAATTACCATTTCAATCACCTCAAAATTTTTTGAACTCTTGCAGCATCTTTAACTTTCCAACTTTCCTGAATATGCCAACATACGTTTAACTCAAAGTCAATGGCAACACAACACGTTCAATTCGCATCCAAGAACTTGTGTTCAACTTTGGACAGGGGAAAGACGTTTGTATAAATATTGTAAGTCACCTCTGACACTGTTTCTCCTAGCGGTAAACTGGTACTTAGAATTTGAACAAAAAATACACGATTTTACTTAGAAAAATAACTAGTTGTTAAAAGTAGCAGCAAGTAAGTACCTGGAAGATAAATTATTATTGTTGGTTTTATTCAGAATAAGAATATTCAGATTAAAACAGAAATAATTCTATTATAAAATATATTTTCATAATTTTTTTTTTCAGCTGATGCGTCTCTCTACAACTTTTTCTTGGATCGGAGGTCATAAAGATTTTTCTTCCGAGTTCGAGTGGGTGGACGGATCTCCTTTCAACTTCCAGAAATGGGGATGGGGACAGCCAGATAACAACAGTAAGTTCCAAAAACTCTCAGAATGCTCATTGTATATTGTATCATGCATATCTGTGTAATTAATCTGACTTGTTCCTGAGGATACATATATCCTCACAGCCCAGCCTGAGGCCGAAGAAATGCAAAATTCTTATGGTATTATCATTAATAAATTTGCAGCCTGTTCCTTATACCAGGATAACTTTTTCAAAACCTTGAATTCTAAGTTAATACATAAATCAAAATAAAACCTTGTTTATAAAAACATAACAGACATACCTGTGGGCATAATAATAGTCACTAAATATATTTCTGTAGTTACATGACCCAAGAAAGTTATCCCAGCATTGCTTAACCTTCAGCCTCCATATGTAAGTGCACGTCAAGGAATAGTGCAGAATGCAGCATTACTATATAATGTACATAATATCACAAGTTATCACATGGATACTAATATCCAAATTTCTTCAATAAAAGAGAAAAATTAGACATATTGTACCTAAAGCTAATTCAAACTATCAATTAACTAACTCCAGATTTGAAGCCAAACTGAAGAAGCTTTTTCTTGTTATCTCACAAATATCAATAACCTAAAATACACAACCACAATAAATTTATAACCGCTCAGAATTTGCATTAGAAAAGTTTTCAGAATTGACGAATGAGCCTAACTGGATGAGGCATTCAGAATTTATCTTTTGCAAAACCAGGGTTTTATTTTTCCCATTTTCTTCCATAAATACAAATTGTGACTAACACTGGCATAATCTCAATCCAAAGATTTTTCTAAGATTTGTCAGAGTTTAAAGTTTAATTAAATATTCAAGTTGTTTTGAAACTACAGACCAATAGCACTAACATCCCATATCATAAAAATCTTTGAAAGGGTCCTAAGAAGCAAGATCACCACGCATCTAGAAACCCATCAGTTACACAACCCAGGGCAACATGGGTTTAGAACAGGTCGCTCCTGTCTGTCTCAACTATTGGACCACTACGACAAGGTCCTAAATGCACTAGAAGACAAAAAGAATGCAGATGTAATATATACAGACTTTGCAAAAGCCTTCGACAAGTGTGACCATGGCGTAATAGCGCACAAAATGCGTGCTAAAGGAATAACAGGAAAAGTCGGTCGATGGATCTATAATTTCCTCACTAACAGAACACAGAGAGTAGTCGTCAACAGAGTAAAGTCCGAGGCAGCTACGGTGAAAAGCTCTGTTCCACAAGGCACAGTACTCGCTCCCATCTTGTTCCTCATCCTCATATCCGACATAGACAAGGATGTCAGCCACAGCACCGTGTCTTCCTTTGCAGATGACACCCGAATCTGCGTGACAGTGTCTTCCATTGCAGACACTGCAAAGCTCCAGGCAGACATCAACCAAATCTTTCAGTGGGCTGCAGAAAACAATATGAAGTTCAACGATGAGAAATTTCAATTACTCAGATATGGTAAACATGAGGAAATTAAATCTTCATCAGAGTACAAAACAAATTCTGGCCACAAAATAGAGCGAAACACCAACGTCAAAGACCTGGGAGTGATCATGTCGGAGGATCTCACCTTCAAGGACCATAACATTGTATCAATCGCATCTGCTAGAAAAATGACAGGATGGATAATGAGAACCTTCAAAACTAGGGAGGCCAAGCCCATGATGACACTCTTCAGGTCACTTGTTCTATCTAGGCTGGAATATTGCTGCACACTAACAGCACCTTTCAAGGCAGGTGAAATTGCCGACCTAGAAAATGTACAGAGAACTTTCACGGCGCGCATAACGGAGATAAAACACCTCAATTATTGGGAGCGCTTGAGGTTCCTAAACCTGTATTCCCTGGAACGCAGGAGGGAGAGATACATGATTATATACACCTGGAAAATCCTAGAGGGACTAGTACCGAACTTGCACACGAAAATCACCCACTACGAAAGCAAAAGACTTGGCAGACGATGCACCATCCCCCCAATGAAAAGCAGGGGTGTCACTAGCACGTTAAGAGACCATACAATAAGTGTCAGGGGCCCGAGACTGTTCAACTGCCTCCCAGCACACATAAGGGGGATTACCAACAGACCCCTGGCAGTCTTCAAGCTGGCACTGGACAAGCACCTAAAGTCAGTTCCGGATCAGCCGGGCTGTGGCTCGTATGTTGGTTTGCGTGCAGCCAGCAGCAACAGCCTGGATGATCAGGCTCTGATCCACCAGGAGGCCTGGTCTCAGACCGGGCCGCGGGGGCGTTGACCCCCGGAACTCTCTCCAGGTAAACAAGGTAAACACAATTATTGGGAGCGCTTGAGGTTCCTAAACCTGTACTCCCTGGAACGCAGGAGGGAGAGATACATGATTATATACACCTGGAAAATCCTAGAGGGACTAGTACCGAACTTGCACACGAAAATCACTCACTACGAAAGCAAAAGACTTGGCAGACGATGCTCCATCCCCCCAATGAAAAGCAGGGGTGTCACTAGCACGTTAAGAGACCATACAATAAGTGTCAGGGGCCCGAGACTGTTCAACTGCCTCCCAGCACACATAAGGGGGATTACCAACAGACCCCTGGCAGTCTTCAAGCTGGCACTGGACAAGCACCTAAAGTCAGTTCCAGATCAGCCGGGCTGTGGCTCGTACGTTGGTTTGCGTGCAGCCAGCAGCAACAGCCTGGTTGATCAGGCTCTGATCCACCAGGAGGCCTGGTCACAGACCGGGCCGCGGGGGCGTTGACCCCCGGAACTCTCTCCAGGTAAACTCCAGGTTAACATAATCTTTTTTACAATGTTCCTGAGTGTACAAGAAAGTTGTGCACATTAAGCATGGTGTTTAAAGTTTGTGATATATATTAAAATGTGTCTTGTATGGCGAGATATCTATCCTGTGTGAAGTATCATGATGTGGCTTTCCTGTCATGGCATAAAAATTATCCTGAGTGATCAAGTTTGACTGGAAAACTATCCTGTGTTATGAGTGTTTTGTTAACATCATTGTTACTCCAGGTAAAATATCTTAAACAGTTGTCGCTGAAAATGGTGTATCTATTTTGAGGTAAATCTACTAATTTTCTTTTTGTCTTGGCGGTACTGATGTAGTTCACCGTTGGGCTCACCCGGGGCCCAGTTTGTGTAGGTTACTGCTGTCTTATCCATCCCCACTCACGTGTTTACCGTCACTGTCTTCAAAATGGCTGTCCGATTGGCTGTTGGAAATATTGAACGTTTGAGACGTGATGTCAGGTAGAAGGGAAGAAAGTAACTGTTAAGTATCTTCCGAGACAGTGCCAGAAGTTAGAAATGAGTGAGCACTGACATGAACTGAGACATGATAGTATGCAATAGTTTAGATAATCCAGAGTTTTAACACAGAATAACATCCTGGGCGTTAATAGTATACAGTAAGAAAGCTGGGTATTGAAATGAGGAAATATATGAAAAGGACACTATTGGTATACCTTAGCTATGACTATGCTGGGAAATGAGGTATGGTAATCTAACAGCTTTTAGTCTGTAAATTCAACATTAAAAACCATAAAATACTGAATATAATAAGATAAAGATAAAGGAAAGACGATACCTTGTTCAGCAGGTGAGTGTATGATGGCCAACTTTGTGTCAGCACTCATCTTGCGACATGTTGTGAGAACATCAGTGAAGTTCTTCCTGTCACTGAAAACTTTCATGCAACTCTCACCTATAAAACAAATTTAAAGGAGAATTAAAAAAATGACTGTATCAAAGATAAACTGTAAGTAAATTACACGATCACTTACAACACTTAAACAGAAAATGATGTTCTAGAGATTATCTTTTCTTAATTAACAGTGCGGTGGTGCCTGTGTCAGTCTCAGATCTCACCTCCTAAATTATGAAGGAAATATTACAGGACTGATAATGTTATGAAATACACAAGAAAGTGAAAAATGAGTATATACTAAATGTAAGAAGAGGTGTGTAAGGTTTTATATGTTCAAGAAACTGAGAGAAAAATTCCGTAATTTTGCCAGAATACAAAACTTTTAGTTGGTTACTTTCTCTGTGTGACGGATGACTTAGGTAAATTTATCACTTGTTGCTTTAATGCTACATCAGGGAAGCTGTACAATGATGTACAACAAGTTTGAATAAGTTAACCTTGGCTTCATATGAGACGTTGATAGAACTTTACGTTGATGGTTGAAGTCAACCAACTTCCTCCAGTTATATAAACTCATAAAAACTTAATAAAGTAATATTTTTAAATCTCCATTTCATTCACAGTTTAATGGTCTCAAAACATATAATTTACCTTAGTCTTATACAGTGTACACATACCGTAAGTTGTGTATATTACCCACCAAGTAAATTGTATATACTA
This sequence comes from Cherax quadricarinatus, assembly GCF_038502225.1. Taxonomy (NCBI): domain Eukaryota; kingdom Metazoa; phylum Arthropoda; class Malacostraca; order Decapoda; family Parastacidae; genus Cherax; species Cherax quadricarinatus. Next base: position 24,366 of record NW_027196992.1, on the reverse strand, counting down.
AAATTTTATTTTTACCCGTCTCATTGTTTCCACTTCAAAATGTCAAGAACTACATCACTGAGTAATACATTGTTTTTACCAAAGTTGTGTTTATCTTATATTTAGAATAAATATGTAAATTATGTTGATTCTAACAAAGTTCTTTCATAACATAAATACAATATTATCACAAATTATCAGTCTACAGTTTGTTGCAACAAAGATGTTATAAAGTAAATTCTTAAGTCTGAATGTATATTTATTTTACTTAATAAAGTAATCGTATTGAAAATAAAAAAAAATTATCACACAGTAAATCAAGGGTCGGCAGTCATTTTTTAATGGAGAGTTATTGTAGATGAATGGTTCAGAGAACTGACACGTTGATAAATTAGACACATGTGCAACTCTTGAGTATCTTTATTGAGGAAACGTTTCGCCACACAGTGGCTTTATCAGTCCATACAAAGGAGAATCGTGAAGAACATGAGAAGAATGAGGTGGTCAGTCCCTCAACCTCATCAATCTTGAAGAGAATACAGCATATGTGCCGAGAAGTAGCTTATATACGGTAGGCTGGAGAGGTGCAGCAGTCGTAGGTGGTGTCACATTTGTCCAATGTGGAAGTAGGTCGTGCCCAAGGGTTAGGCAAGCGAAGAATTCCCAAGTATTAAGATCCCATGAAGTTGCAGTGTCTGACAGGATTGTAGATGAATGGTTCACAGAACCGACATGTTGTTGAATTAGACACATGTGCTACTCTTGGGTATCTTTATTGAGGAAATGTTTCGCCACACAGTGGCTTCATCAGTCCATACAAAGGAGAATCGTGAAGAACATGAGAAGAATGAGGTGGTCAGTCCCTCGTTCTATTCAAGATTGATGGACTAACTACATCGACTCAAGGTTGAGGGACTGATTACCTCATTCTTCTCCTGTTCTTCACGATTCTCCTTTGTATGGACTGATGAAACCACTATGTGGCGAAACATTTCCTCAATAAAGATACCCAAGAGTTGCACATGTGTCTAATTTATCAATGGAGAGTTATATCATCAATGTAGAAATGTTTCTCGGGTCACACAATATCGTGATGTAAAATGTTTAATTTTTAAGAATAGCTCAAATTCCTCTCTTTCTTTCGTAAGCTGAAAATGATGATAAAAATACTTCTAGATCTTTCATATGAAGGAAGGTCAACGTTGCTGCGTCTTAAACTGATGCAAGTCCAGCGTTGTCTATATTATTGTAATGTTGAGTACAGCTGCAAGGTGGTAATTAGTCATTACAGATGTAAGCTTTGATTTGCTCACCTTCAGCACAGAAAATATTTGCTTAAGTATGTATGTTGATGCAAACACTACAAACACATTTCCAGCAAGATTCTTTAATTTCGGAAATGACTACAATGTGGGAAGCGTCAGTATTTTGAATTTCAGTGGAATCACACTGAAGGTCAAAAATCTCGAGTTGAAGGTCAATTAGGGTTTTATCAGCATCAACTGAAACAGAGGAAGTGATTAAAGTCTTGTCAAGTTGGATAATTTTGATTTTTTTTAAATGTCGAGAAAATTCTATACAAACAAAACAGATGAAAAGTGAGCTGTTTGTTTTATTACGTAACGACATAATTAAATAATAATTTCATTAGTGCTACGTAATTATTATATAAGTACAATGGTTCCTTTCTCTTACGGTTGTGAATTAACATTGTTAATGTGATCAGTGATTATATTAACAAAAGAATTTATTATTATTATTAAATATTCGCCGGTATTCTCCCGGCCCGGGCCTTGTCCAAGTGGTGGCCCGGCCTTGGCTCCCTCTTTAGGGAGTGTCTGAGACCTAAGTCTCCCATGGGAGGTGGCACAAGTACCTCCTCATCTTTGGGACCAACTGTCCCCAGGCCTAGCCACAAGCTAGGCCTCTCTTGTCTGCCATCCCCGCCCCAAGGGAGCAAATTGGAATGACAGTCTTATGAGCTAAAGGCTCGGGCTCAGGCACCTACCCTACCCTAGAAGGGTTAGGCATGGTGTCGATGAACAAAAGAAAAACCTGAAAGCCAGCTTATAACATACAATTGTAGGAAAGAAAAACTGCGTATGGATATGCAACGATGGTGGGGGGGGGTAAGGATTTAATGATTGGTGAGGCCATGTTGAGGATTTTAATTTTTTTTTTTTTTTTATATTTTATTTAAAACATGACATTACAAAAATATAATATGTAAAACTCATTTAAGTCTATAAATTAACACAATCCTCCCTACAGCTAATGTTACACACCACACTTACAACTCCGTGTGGGTACACCCCCCCCTCCCTGCTCCCTCATCCTATCACTTAACCCAAACCTGTTGGAGCTACTCAACAGAATTACATGATATGAACAACACTTTTATATACACATCCCTTGAAATGGTACTTAATAATCGACTACAGACCATGTAATTCATTGCACTGAACATATTATACAGACATATTACCCCCCCCCCATCCCCGTGGTTATCCAACCACCCCACTATTTACAACCTAACACACTATAAACAATGAATGTTGCCTAATCTAAAGTCACACAGCAATGATCAAAACATTAATTTATGTAATTGTCCTAATGGTTCAGTTACATAACAATATGTATTACACAACAATGGTGACATAGAAAAGTCACAAAGACATACAAAATTACTACAAAACCATAAGAATAAACTTAGTCTCAAAATCCAACACATGTAAGCTTCTACACATTTAAACATGCAATTCCAGTGTTAAAACAATAACACAGCTTCAACTATGACATTCAAGCTCTATACAGCTTATATGGACATTACATAGTGCTATTGACAACAGTATAATACAACATAAAATATAACCATGACATAAGTAACACATAAAGACTGTGCCTAGCACACACCTAACCACAAAAACCTATAACACCACTGTTGCCCAACTTTATTTACACTATCTAACGTACATTAACCTCTTTACTCTCAAACAAAACTGAAAATTGCAGAACACCAGTGACGAACAATAATGCACAGACATTAACACAAACATATCACATCATATCTCTGGACACCGTGCATGATCACAGCATCAACACTATGCAGTGCAAGGCACCTAGAAAACAAGTTGGAGCAAATACATGCAATTATTATAGCAAATCTCCAAATTACAATGTCATTACCGTAAATCAATATTACCACACACAATATGTATAATAAGTGTATAGTCCATATCACACAAAAACTGGCCAGCTCCACAGGTGCTAGCACCCGTGGTCCACATATTATTCACTCACGCATCACTCATCCAACACTCTCGCAAACATTTGTTATCCATTACCAGGGAGGCAACCCTGTTTTCACCCCTGACTTCCCTACCCCAGCAACACTTTCCAATCATACCCTCCCCTCCCTCGTATATTACAAGTCTAATAAAACCTGTAACGTAAGTTGCCTATATCCCTCTGAAAAATCCTTCACCCACCTCCTCCCATAAATTTCCTTATTTCTACATACCGTTTTTTAGAACGTTACCGCTAACACCCTCCTCTTCACCTCAGTAACCTGTTTCCCCCGCAATCCCCACACTATATAGATATAATCTGCCATAATGTATCCCACAGCTCTGATTACACTTTCCTCCCAACCCCCCACGTCGAGACTTAATGCTCTCAATACAGAAATTCCTTTACCTCCTATCCTATTTATCACCCTATTTAACCACCCCTTGACACTCCTCATTCCATCACAAAAATATACTACATGAAAAGCCGACTCCTCCCCACCACATATCCCACACTCCCCCCCCGTCAACGACTCGTCTATCCCGTAGAACCACACCCGACGGTAAAATGCCGTGCAGAAAACGATACATTACATCCCGAACACGAGGTTGCAACCTCATCCTACTCAACCTATTCCATATACTTCCCCATGCATACATGGGGAAAATTCCCTCTACAGGCGCTACAACCCTCCCGGCTAACAATCTACACAACCTACCTATTTTAACCTTTGCTGGCACTCGATGTATGCACAAGGCTTATTCCTCTAAGAAAAAGGAGGAGTAGATGTAAAATAGAAAGAGACAGGCGCTCCCTTTACAGGCGACGGAAAAGAATAACAGAGCGGCTAAAAGAGGTCAATATATCAGAAATGCGCAGGGAGACACTGGTCAGAGAAATAGCAAGCATCGAACTTAAGCTAAAAGAATCCTTTAGGAGTCAGGAATCGCGGGAAGAACTAAAAGCCATAAATGAAATCGAAAGAAACCCAAAGTATTTCTTCTCCTATGCCAAATCAAAATCGAGAACAACGTCCAGTATTGGGCCCCTACTTAAACAAGATGGGTCCTACACAGATGACAGCAAGGAAATGAGTGAGCTACTCAAGTCCCAATATGACTCAGTTTTTAGCAAGCCGCTAACCAGACTGAGAGTCGAAGATCAAAATGAATTTTTTATGAGAGAGCCACAAAATTTGATTAACACAAGCCTATCCGATGTTATCCTGACGCCAAATGACTTCGAACAGGCGATAAATGACATGCCCATGCACTCTGCCCCAGGGCCAGACTCATGGAACTCTGTGTTCATCAAGAACTGCAAGAAGCCCCTATCACGAGCCTTTTCCATCCTATGGAGAGGGAGCATGGACACGGGGGTCGTCCCTCAGTTACTAAAAACAACAGACATAGCCCCACTCCACAAAGGGGGCAGTAAAGCAACAGCAAAGAACTACAGACCAATAGCACTAACATCCCATATCATAAAAATCTTTGAAAGGGTCCTAAGAAGCAAGATCACCACCCATCTAGAAACCCATCAGTTACACAACCCAGGGCAACATGGGTTTAGAACAGGTCGCTCCTGTCTGTCTCAACTACTGGATCACTACGACAAGGTCCTAAATGCACTAGAAGACAAAAAGAATGCAGATGTAATATATACAGACTTTGCAAAAGCCTTCGACAAGTGTGACCATGGCGTAATAGCGCACAAAATGCGCGCTAAAGGAATAACAGGAAAAGTTGGTCGATGGATCTATAATTTCCTCACTAACAGAACACAGAGAGTAGTCGTCAACAGAGTAAAGTCCGAGGCAGCTACGGTGAAAAGCTCTGTTCCACAAGGCACAGTACTAGCTCCCATCTTGTTCCTCATCCTCATATCCGACATAGACAAGGATGTCAGCCACAGCACCGTGTCTTCCTTTGCAGATGACACCCGAATCTGCATGACAGTGTCTTCCATTGCAGACACTGCAAGGCTCCAGGCGGACATCAACCAAATCTTTCAGTGGGCTGCAGAAAACAATATGAAGTTCAACGATGAGAAATTTCAATTACTCAGATATGGTAAACATGAGGAAATTAAATCTTCATCAGAGTACAAAACAAATTCTGGCCACAAAATAGAGCGAAACACCAACGTCAAAGACCTGGGAGTGATTATGTCGGAGGATCTCACCTTCAAGGACCATAACATTGTATCAATCGCATCTGCTAGAAAAATGACAGGATGGATAATGAGAACCTTCAAAACTAGGGAGGCCAAGCCCATGATGACACTCTTCAGGTCACTTGTTCTATCTAGGCTGGAATATTGCTGCACTCTAACAGCACCTTTCAAGGCAGGTGAAATTGCCGACCTAGAAAATGTACAGAGAACTTTCACGGCGCGCATAACGGAGATAAAACACCTCAATTACTGGGAGCGCTTGAGGTTTCTAAACCTGTATTCCCTGGAACGCAGGAGGGAGAGATACATGATTATATACACCTGGAAAATCCTAGAGGGACTAGTACCGAACTTGCACACGAAAATCACTCACTACGAAAGCAAAAGACTTGGCAGACGATGCACCATCCCCCCAATGAAAAGCAGGGGTGTCACTAGCACGTTAAGAGACCATACAATAAGTGTCAGGGGCCCGAGACTGTTCAACTGCCTCCCAGCACACATAAGGGGGATTACCAACAGACCCCTGGCAGTCTTCAAGCTGGCACTGGACAAGCACCTAAAGTCAGTTCCTGATCAGCCGGGCTGTGGCTCGTACGTTGGTTTGCGTGCAGCCAGCAGCAACAGCCTGGTTGATCAGGCGCTGATCCACCAGGAGGCCTGGTCACAGACCGGGCCGCGGGGGCGTTGACCCCCGAAACTCTCTCCAGGTAAACTCCAGGTAAACTCTCGATCCCACGCCAGAGCCCTCAACACAGTTTCACACTCATGCAACTCAACTCCTGTATACATCCTTTGCAATCTGTTATGGATCCTGGCCAAACCCCCCCCACCCACACTTTCCCTCATCACCTCCCTTTTAATGAAGACACATTTGACCCTCCGCTTTAAGTCCAGCAATCCCAGCCCCCCCTTACTTACAGGTAACATTACCACATCCCTCTTAATCCAATCACAGCTCGAACCCCACAAGAATTTAAAAACCTTCCTAAGTATGTTCGTTATTGCTGGCCCAGTTAATGGGAACACGGCTGCCACGTGCCATACTTTGCTATACAGTAAGATATTAATAACAATGGCACGCTGCACAAGGGTCAAATGATAAGGTCGCAATGCTCCCAACTGTCCCTGAATCCTTTCTACCATCCTAAGCGAGTTTTCCATGCGTGCCACAGTTAGATCGTCTGCATAAATAAGACCGCAGATTTTTAACGAATTCACCTGCCTCCTCACAACTGCACTACCCCAATCAACCCTACCCGCCCAAGCTCCTAACCCCATGACCATGGATTTATCTGAATTTACCCTCATACCAGTTGCCCCTGCGAACATTTGTACTACCCCATCTAATGTGTCCATTGACATCCCCTCCCTGATCAGAACAGTTGTATCATCCACATACCCAATTAAAACTGGCCAAACCCTCGCAACCTCACACCCTGGTCCCTCTACGTGACACATACGCTGCTCCACCAGTCTATAAAAGGGGTCCTGTACGCACACAAACAATAATTGTGACATAGGACACCCCTGCCTAAGTCCCCTACCCATTACAATCTTCCCACCCAATCGACCATTAATCTGTACCCTCGCCATTGCACCTCCATACAACGCCTCAACCCAGCCCACTATTTCTTCCCCAAACCCCTGACCCCTGAGGATGGCTTTCAATGCTTTCCAATCCACTCTATCGTATGCCCCTTGCCAATCGAGCGCCAGCAAACCTCCCTCCCTCCCCCCCCCCTTTTGCCTCCACGAAATCCCTAAGTAACCCATGCCCCTCCACCATAGACCTCCCTGGCAAACCAAACTGAGTTTTTGATACTACCCGCCCCACCACACACTTGACCCGATTTCCCACAATCTTCGCAAACAATTTATAATCTGCGCATAACAACGAGATCGCCCGGTAATCCCAAAGCATATGCTGCCCCTTACCCTTCGGTACCAATACAACGACAGCCGTTGCCTGCTTCTCACCCAGCTCATCTCTCTCCTTCATGCAATTTAATAACCTAACCAGAAAATGCCTCAATAATTCCCAATGCTGCTGATAAAACTCTGCCGGGAGTCCATCAATTCCCGGTGCTTTGCCCTTTCGCATTCCACTTAAAGCCCTCCATATTTCCCCCTCAGTTATTTCCCCACCCAGTGCTTCCCTATCACTGTTACGCAACTGACATACCACACTCCCACACACCTGTTCTAAAACCCCATCTTCTACCCCTTCTCGTTGCCAGTACTTCTCATACCACTTGTCAGCAAACGCCCCCATTCCTTCCATAGCTTGTATGACCTGCCCCTCCCTGTACCCTCCTATCGACTCATGAACCTCCAACCATGGAATAGTCATTGCCTGCTGTCTTTGTTTCTGCCTACGCAATACGCACGATGAAGGTCTATCACCCCATAACACCTCTTCCACCCCCGCCTGTACCCTCACCGCTTGGAACCTCTCATCCTGTACCTCACGCAGCCTCCCTTTAATTGCCATAATTTCATCCATTGGATAAGTGCCCGCCACCACCCCCCTCGCATAACAACCTCCAAATAGTTAGCAAGCCCATATTTTAAAGAATTGATACGTTTCCCTTCCTTTACGTAATATTGCTTAATCCGTTCTTTAGCCACACCATCCCACCACATCACCACATCCTCTACCCCATTTATCTCTGCACGTAACCCCTCCCACAGCGTTGCAAATCCCTCTATCCCCTCCTCATCACCTAACACACTTGTATTTAATTTCCAATATCCCCTAGATATACCTGCTAGTGACTCCCACGCCACGTCTGCTACTACCGCCCGATGATCCGAATAAGCTACTTCTATTGTACGGAAAAATGTCAACCCATCCTTTTGAGATATATACAGCCTATCCAACCTAGCAGCGTAACCCCGTCTTACAAAAGTGTGTTCTACCTCCCACGCCCCTCCTCCAACCGCATCCCGCAACTGAATATCCCTCAAAAGATCTCGCAAGGCCGCCGACACGTGCCCCGCCCCTTTTGGTTCCACGTCAGCCCTCCTAATAACGCAGTTCCAGTCCCCACCAACGACGGCCACTGCAGGTAAACCACGTAAGAAGAAAACTAGTTCTTCACATACAAAATCCCTTTTTACCCTCTCATCATTTTCCGCTGGTGCATACACACATACAAAAGATACCCGCTGCCCCATCCACCACCCATCCACGCGCAATACTCTTCCCCCCCTCCCCCCTCACTTCTTAGCAACACAAACGGGCTTGCCTCCCTGATCAATATACCCACACCACCTTTCAGACGTGCAGATGGCAGAGTCATGACCTGAAACCCCTCCACCTCGAGCACTCTTCCCTCCTTGAAATTGTGTTCTTGCAGGAACACTACATCCACCCTATATTTATACCGAAACATTCGAAACCATTCCTTCTTCACACTATTACACAGTCCATTTACGTTCACAGTCATACACCTAAGGCCTCTTTATAGTTTCCAACCCTTCCTCCTCTCTTCATTCATCCCAGGGCCTCCTGCCCCAGAGCCAGCACAAGGCTTCACACCATCAACCCCCCCCTTTTTTGCGATGCCTCTTATCGTGATTGCTTCGACATTGCTCTTCCTTCCTCCCAGACCTCTGCGCCGGCGTCAGGACATCATCTGAGTCTGACGCCACCGCTCTCTTCCTCGTGATGCCCTCTACATCCATGTTATCTTCTGAGGTTCCCTCACGATGAACCTCAACCTCCACCACGCCTCGTTCCACAGCACACGGCGACAACTCTCTCTTACTAGTTGGCCCGTCAACCCTGCTATGTTTTTTATCCTTACATTCCTCTACAGGCAACGCTGTGCCTCTCACCAGCTCAGGAACAACATCCTCTGCAGGCGGCGTCAATGTCCTTAACACTTCCTGAAGCTCTTCCTCTAGAGCCTGCACCTCCTCCTGCACTTGCACTTCTGTACTCCTTGTGTAGTAACAGATCCTTTTACATCACAGCTTACCTCACACATGCCAGTATTACAACCTAGGATTTCAAATGGCCTGTTATCCCAGGTGTAATGGGAGCAAATAAACACAGTAGAAAAAGTTTAGACTTATATTATCCTTCACCAATTATAACAGCAATATGTACACTATGTACAGTGATAAATATAGTGCACTCCACGGTAAGCAAGGCAGAAATAGAAGCCACAAGATAGCAGACCGTGCTTCAACCAGCTCTAGAGTGGGAATGACAAGGGCAGACAGGAGAGCGGTATCCACATAACCTCTGCGATTGTCAATCCCACCTTCTTATTGGCTAGAACCTGGTCACTAGTTGAACGATGGGGCCCCATCATCAACTCTTAGCAACCTGGTTCGCTGGTTGGGGGAGATAGCCTGTAAATGAGGGTGTGTCCATGCGCCGAATAAAGGTTACGTACTCTTTGCATGCCACACCCCCACCCCCGAGAAGGCTCAGGATTAGGCTGCCACCTCCCAGTGGTAACCGTGCCGCCATGGCACAAAATAATGGGACCGCCTATCCTCTCCACCATCCAACTCTTAGATAGAGCTCAGCTTTCCTAGTGCCTGAAAGCCAAACCCTAAACTCAGAGTGAGACAGCAGTCAGATAAGCCAACATAGGTCCAAGATACAAGCGGACGGTAGCCCGTATCCCCTCACTAAAAAAAACCCCCACATCAGGGGATAAAAAAAAGAGCTTGAAAGGGGGGTTACCACAAATACATCCTAACCTAAATAAAATATTAAACTAGACTCTTGACAAAGAGTCTGCCAACACATTTTCTTTGCCGGCAATGTAACGAATTTTGAAGTTATAGGGCTGCAGCCTGAGCGTCCAACGCATAAGCCTTGTGTTGTGATTCTTCATGGCTTGGAGATAGACTAACGGGTTGTGATCACTGTAGACTGTGACCACCTGCGATGTCTGGCCCACATAAACATCGAAATGCTCCAAAGCCATTACCAGCGCGAGGGCTTCTTTTTCAATGGTAGAGTAAGCTCTCTGATGTGGCTGGAACTTAGCTGAAAAGTATGCTACAGGCTGCAACTCCTTGTTCCCGATTTGTAATAGTACCGCCCCAACCCCAGACTCACAAGCATCAACCTGTAATGAAAAAGGTTTGGAGAAGTCTGGAGACAGGAGAATGGGTGCAGAGCACAATAATCTTTTTGCTTTATTAAAAGCAGTGTTACAATCTGACGTCCAATTAAAGGGAACTTTATGACTGGTAAGAGAGGTAAGAGGGGCTACAATATCTGAGAAATTCTTACAGAATCTTCTGTAAAATCCTATCATGCCTAGGAAACGTTGAAGAGATTTCCTATCATGAGGAACTGGATAATCTTTAATCGAAAGAACTTTAGCAAGTTTAGGTGCAACATTACCACTACCTACTTCATGGCCTAGAAAAGTGATAGTGGCCTGGCCAAAGGAAGATTTAGATAAATTAACTGTTAATTGGGAATTCTTAAAGGTCTCAAACAGAGCTTTAAGTCTAAGTAGGTGTTGATCCCAAGTATCAGACACCACAACAATATCATCTAGGTATGCTGCCGTGCCTTCAAGTCCTTTAATAGCCTGATGGATGAGTTTCTGGAATGAAGAGGGGGAATTTTTCATTCCGAAGGGGGTAACTGTATACTGATAATGACCTCCTGGAATTACGAAGGCAGAGATTTCCTTCGCCTTATCTGTCAAAGGTACCTGATAGTAACCTTTAAGGAGATCTAATTTGGACACAAAAGTAGCCTTACCCACAAAGTCAATTACGTCATCCAGACGAGGAAGAGGGTAAGCATCTGTAATTGTGACCTCGTTCACTTTACGGTAGTCTGTGCACATACGAAACCCTCCATCAGCCTTCTTTACTAGGATGCACGGTGAAGCCCATGGACTAGATGACTCCTCCACTAAACCATGTTCTAACAAGAAGTCTACTTCCTGCTGAAGTAACCTTTGCTTTTCAGGATTAGCTCTGTAGGGGGAGAGTTTAATTGGTTTAGATTTTCCCACATCTACATCATGGTAACCTAACGTACATTTTTTCGGCACATCCGAAAAAATATTAGGATATGACTGTAGAAGCTCAGTTAAATTGGTTGCTTGTATTTCAGATAATCCATCCATTAACGGGCTAGGATCCTTGAGGAGGACAGAATTTGAAAGTTTAGTATTAATTTCAGAGATAGAGTGCAAAGAGTCAGAGTCGTCCTCAGAGGTAGAGGACAGAGTCATTACTGGGACTTTATCTGGTGTATGAAAGGCCTTGATTTGATTTATGTGGTAAGTTTTTGTTTTTGAGGTCTTATCAATGGGAGCTACCACATAATTTAAATCAGATAATCTACTTACTATCTGCATAGGTCCCGTAAATCTAGCTTTCAAGGTGTGGCCAGGTATAGGTTCCTGCACCAACACCTTGTCTCCTGGATGGAAGGAGCGGAATTGTGCACTTTTGTCATACCTCTGTTTCATCTTACTTTGAGCTATCTTTAGGTTAGCCGTGGCTAACTCACGTGCCACCTGCAACCTTGAAGACGGGTTGTAGAGTGCTGAGCTTACGTCTTCTCCCATCCATCCTTCTTTGAGCACCCGAAGAGGACCTCGTACATTGTGCCCAAAGATCAGCTCAAACGGACTATACCCTGTAGACTCTTGCACCGTCTCTCGTACTGAGAATAGCAACAACGGTAGAGATTCATCCCAATCTGTCGGAAAGTGCATGCAAAAACTTCTCATCATTGTTTTTAATGTTTGGTGGAATCTTTCCAAGGCGCCTTGGGACTGAGGGTGATAGGCAGTGGATAAGTTGTGAATTATCCCTAACCTAGTTAATACTTCCCTAAATGCTTTGGCAGTGAAGTTAGTACCTTGATCACTTTGTATAGTTTTAGGAATGCCAAAACAAGAAATGAATTTTGTTAAAGCTTTGAGAATAGCTTTAGTATTGATACTACGCATTGGGATCGCTTCAGGATATCTGGTTACTTTATCCATAATTGTAAATAAATACTGATTTCCAGACTTTGACTTAGGTAGTGGACCTACACAATCTATAATTAAATCTGCAAAAGGTTCTCCATCAGCAGGTATGGGTTGGAGAGGTGCAGGTTTAATAGAATGTCCAGGTTTTCCAACTTGCTGACATTCTCGGCAACACCTAATATGATTCTTCACATCTTTCTTTAATGTTGGCCAATAAAATTCTTTTGTGATTCTATACAAGGTTTTTGTAATTCCTAAGTGACCTCCTGATGACGTATTATGAGCTATATTTAATATCTGAGGTCTATACTTGGTTGGAACCACTAACCTGTCGTATAATTGCCGGCCCTCTGTCTCCTTACCAGTCTCAGTGCATACCAAATAATCATTTTTAACTTCATACTTGACTGGATGACCCAAAGAGGATTTACCCATGGCTGCCTCAAAAGTGAATTTTAACGAAGGGTCCTTACGTTGTTCCTCCCGGAAGGACAGTCCCTCGGGCATGGAAACAGAGACATCTGGCAATCCTGCAACCTGGGAATAGGAAGGCTTGATCGGGGTCTGTTCACTTGATTTACGAGACTCCGGCCGGTGTGTCTCATAAAACAACGTGGCTATTCCGAGATCGGAGTCGTCCAAGGATAGGTCAACATTCTCCCCAGACAACCCTTGGGATGTTGCCCGAGTTATGGCCAACACTGGAGAAGCATTAATCATTATAGGTTCAGGACACGAAGTAACAGTAGTAATGTTATTACCCAGTAATAACATGGCATTTTTCATGGGAAATCCTTTTGAGATACCTACAGTCAAGTACCCAGTGTAATATTTGCACTGTACATAAATTTTATGCAAAGGAACTGAATATATAGCTCCTCCGTAAGCTTCCAATAAAACTGAGGAATTCAAGGAAGTATTCTCTGAAAGGGGTAATATTCCTTCTCTGACAAGTGAGCAATATGCTCCAGTATCTCTAAAGGTATTTACTTTAGTTGGTTCTGAGTGTTCCTGAAGGGAAATAAGACTTTCGCAATAATAAGGGGCCATACCTTTTTCTACTTCTCTAGGGGACATGTTACTAGGGATATTAGAGATTTTCCCGATGGGTTGAGGTTTTTGGGGGCAGTTGGAACTGATATGACCTACTTTATTACACCTGAAGCAGACGACAGGCTTGCCCTTTACTCCCTGATGACGTTGCAAGTGGTGTCGTTCTGGCTGGTGCCTCTCTGGATATTGTTGTCGAGATGCTCCATAAGTAGTTTGCCTCTCCGCAGGGGGACCATATGTTGAGAAGCGTGGCTCACCAGGTGACTTGGTTGGATGTCGTAGACGCTCTCCCTCCGGCTGGCACTTCATTCTCCAATGTTGTCGATCTCTGCTCACGCCAGACTGTTGAAAAGAGAGACGGGACCGCTCGGACAAGGAGCGGTTCGTTTCGAAGGTATCAGCCAACCTGGCCGCCTCCAATGCAGTGGTTAAGTCACGATCCTGCAGAAAGACACGAACCTCTGGTCCCACAGACTCCAGCAGGTTATCAATCAGAATAAGCTGCACCAGCTCCTCAAAGTTAGAGACACCACTCGCTTTATACCAGCTGGTAAAAGCTTTGGTTTGCTGTCTCACAAAGTCCACCAGGGATTGACCAAGCTGCCGCCTGTTCAATTTGAAGGTCTTACGATATTTAGCTGGGATACATGTATATGCTCCCAACACTGTGGTCTTCACTACTTGATAATCAGAGAATTCAGCGTCAGTTAATACCGACGTAAATTCCTGTGCCTTACCCAATAATGCTGTATGAACCAACGCTGCCCAGTGCTGTTCCGGCCACCTCAAGGCTCGAGCCTGATTTTCGAAGCTTTCGAAAAATTGCTCTGGTTCGGCCTCATTGAAGCGGGGAACAAGCTGTACTGCTTTTTGTAAACTGAAATCGTTTACAGAATGCGAAAACTGCCTCCTTTCTCTTTCCCTATCAAATTCTTCCCTTGCGAATGCTCTCTGTTCCCTAGTTTGCTCAAGATTGATTTTTGCCAGCTGAAGTGCCAACGACGCTGATTCACCCTGAGACAACCCATGTGCACTATACTGACCATTTTGCTCCGTAGGTGTATCATCTTCCTCCTGCGAGAACATAGTAGTTTTTGCCCTAGCTCCCGTAGAGGGAGGAGTCTGATGTGCCATCTCTTCTTCAATAAGTATGTCAGCAATAAGTGAACGCAGTTGCGCAGCTGTAAGAGTGCGTTTATAGGGAATGCCAATGGAACGAGCAATTTGCCAACAACGCTGTAGGGACAATTTAGGTAGGTTATGCAAAGTATATGCCGACACCAGGCGTCTGACTCGTCTAGGTGGCATAAGTTATTCGCTATGCACAGTACGAATACCCCAACGTAACACGTTAATTTGCAGAACACGCTTAGCTATGCACAGTACGATTGCAGAATACGCATACAAGTAAAGCCGACTGCACACAAGATTGACCGTAGCGAAGCGAGCACACTGAACAAGCTAGTAGCGAGCTGCTGAACGATCACACAATAGCAAGGCTGATCATAAGCAACTGACACGCAAAATTTGTAAAGCGAAGCGAAACAGCAAGCTACACAATGTTCCTGCTACAAGCTTCACCCTAAGCTCAACCGTTTCTCTAAGTCCAGCTCTCGGACAGGCTACCCATATTACAACCTAGGATTTCAAATGGCCTGTTATCCCAGGTGTAATGGGAGCAAATAAACACAGTAGAAAAAGTTTAGACTTATATTATCCTTCACCAATTATAACAGCAATATGTACACTATGTACAGTGATAAATATAGTGCACTCCACGGTAAGCAAGGCAGAAATAGAAGCCACAAGATAGCAGACCGTGCTTCAACCAGCTCTAGAGTGGGAATGACAAGGGCAGACAGGAGAGCGGTATCCACATAACCTCTGCGATTGTCAATCCCACCTTCTTATTGGCTAGAACCTGGTCACTAGTTGAACGATGGGGCCCCATCATCAACTCTTAGCAACCTGGTTCGCTGGTTGGGGGAGATAGCCTGTAAATGAGGGTGTGTCCATGCGCCGAATAAAGGTTACGTACTCTTTGCATGCCACAGCCAGTCTCCTCTTTGGAATCCTCCACCTCTTCACTCCACAAGCGCCCAGGCCCTTGCTTTCGCACTGGGCTCTCAACAGCTATCACGCTGGTAACTGGTGCTTCACCAGTTTGCGCTGGCGCCCTCCTCAGCTTCACGCACTCTGCCGCCATATGGTCGTACGCCCCACATATTCTGCACGTACGTCTCTGTCCGGCATACGATACCATAACTTGCGTCCTGAAGTCCTCCAACACGACGTAAGACGGTATGGGATGTCTCAGAGTCATCTTCAGGGAAAAGGTACCCTCCGGACGTCCCATGTAAGCACCTGCCGTCCACTTGCCCTTTTGTGCCAGATGTACGGTTCCATATGTCTCAAAAACACTCCTTATGTCAGCCTCATCTGCCTCAAATGGGACATTACGTATCTTAACCCACGTAAAGTGGCGAGATACGTCGATCAAACGCACCTTCACAGCTGGAGTAGCGTCAAGACTCACGTCTTGGAATCTCGTCACCAAAGACTCATACACGGACGTGGAATTCAGTTTGACGAAGATTCTATAAGCCCCATTCAGGGCTACACCATACACCTCATCGTCCTGGATTCCATAGGTCTCCCTAATGATTGTTGGGAGTAAGACTTGCACTGAAGAGGGTGAAATCACCCCACGAAGCAGCTCAATACCAATGGTAGTATTTTCGCGCTTCCTCACACTCAGCGCCATGTTGATACAAGGTAGCTCGCCTGAAAACAGCAGAGGGGTGCAGCGCACAACCGCACTCGACCGTGGTCAGGCAGCGAATGAGGGTTTTAATTAATGACGGTGAGGGATCCGAAGCGCCTTAATAATAAGGGGGGGCAGTAGGGCAAAATCTGTAACTCTGTTGTTTACCGTCCGATTTTCTCCAGTTTTGGTACACAAGACAAAGTGGTGTCACTCTTTCTTGAAAATATTTATCAAAAATATACCTCAAACAACAACTGAGAAATGACTGATTTACTGAAAATGCCCTTGTGGCCAAACTTTCTCTTATATGGGGCTACGTAAGGTTGTTTGGACACTTGGTGCCGAGAGAACAATGCTTATACTAATTATCGGTGAGTCCTTTTCTCTAAATGAACTTATCTTTATTTTACAAAAAAATAAAGTTTGTTAGTTCCTGGAATATTGCAAAAAAATCTGCCCTTTACTCCCACATAACTCCCAAAGTATTTGGAATATTTCCAAAATTTGGTCACCGAAAAATAGAGAAATCATTATTCTACAACTTTTGTGAGTATTATATTCCATTTAATTCAGTAATAAAGGGAGAAGTTTGGACATTAGGTGAATAAGTTACTTCCGAGATATCGGCCGGGAACGCCGGCCGGCCCCCGTCTCAAAAAAAAAAAAAAAAAAATCGCGAAAATCGCGTTTGTTTGGGTGTATTTCTTAGTAAACTGATGTTCTAGTGCAGTTATCCTCTTCAAAACCGTTTTCTCTTACTCAGAGACTAAAGAATGGGACATGGAGAGGAGTAACTCAATATTTATCGAAATATTCCCGATAATCTTTCGTCATATTATGCACTATTTTATTCAGTCTAGAGTATATAACATGTTTGTATGTTATTTATAGTGTTTATTATATCATATTAGATCAATTCTGATAGACAAATAAGCCGTAGAGTTGACATATAAGCGTAATAATGGGCGATTCCTGCTGGTACCTCGGGAGAAGGAACACTGCCGAGCGTTCCCATCTGGTTCCCATTATTATTATTATTATAATCAAGGGGGAAGCGCTAAACCCGGAGGATTATACCGCGCCTGGGGGGGGGATGTGGAAGGCATTCAGGCTTAATTCGGGGAACGGGAGCATAGATCCAATTCCCTAAATCAAGAGCCCCTCACCAACATCAAGGAACCTTCCTTGAGATCTGTGGATAAGTCCCACCTACTGTTTTATGATGCCAAATAGTCAGTTATTATATTAGAAAGAATAATGCAAGAAAAGGCGATAAAAAACAAGGAAACAACTCCAAAAAATATATGGGCCGTGAGCAGACTCGGTACCAACATCGCCGTTACCATACCTGATATAAATGACTATAATTTCTTGTAGAAACGTCGTAGAACATTCATTCTGGTACCATTGTATTGCCAAAGAGTTGAGCTATTTTTCAGTATATATAACTCAATTTCCATATTCTTTCGATTTTTGGGTGAGCGCGCGCGGAAAATTACCCTACAGCCCCCCCCCCTTAAATTGAGAATTCTTGAGAGGGTGGGGGGCGGGTCTGTGGTGGCGGCAGTTGAGGGGGCATACCCGATGTATGCGTGGGGGAATATCTGGAAATGTTTACGGCAATTGCGTATTAAACCAGGTGTAAGGGAGGTAATGTTTAGGTTTCTACATGGAATCTTGCCGTCTGGTGTTGTGTTATTTAATAGGAGACTAAGGGAGGGAGGGGAGTGCAAAGCGTGTGGATGTTCCGAGACTATTTTTCATGCGGTGTATTTTTGTAATTGTTTAGAAGCTGTGAGGGTATGGTTAGGTAGGGTAGTTAGGTTAGTGGGTGGGGAAGGGTTACAGGTGTTAAGGGTGTTAAGTTTAGATATAGGTGGGATGAGTCAGATGGTGGTGAATGTGGTTGTGTATGTGGTCACTGATTTTATTTATACGTCTTGGGCCATGAGGGAGGTGGGTGTGAGGGAGGTGGGTGTGAGGGAGGTGGGTGTGAGGGAGGTGGGTGTGAGGGAGGTGGGTGTGAGGGAGGTGGGTGTGAGGGAGGTGGGTGTGAGGGAGGTGGGTGTGAGGGAGGTGGGTGTGAGGGAGGTGGGTGTGAGGGAGGTGGGTGTGAGGGAGGTGGGTGTGAGGGAGGTGGGTGTGGATGAAAGAATAAAGGTGTTAGCGGCCACCATTTATAGAACTAAGTGTCGCAATAGGGATCTTTATGGGGGAAGGTGAGAGACAGTGTTTACTGAGGGATACCGGAGTTTTAAGTTAAAGGATTTAAGTGTAAAGGGGTAGCGACGGGCTAGTTTCTTGAGCAGAGATGTGTGGATGGCTTTTAAAGTGTGTGACTGGACTTGCACTGATACATTCATGCTCTTCCTGAGTAGTGAGTGTGGTGTTTACCTGGAGAGAGTTCCGGGGGTCAACGCCCCCGCGGCCGGTCTGTGACCAGGCCTCCTTAGGTCAGTGTCCCAGGATGCGACCCACACCAGTCGACTAACACCCAGGTACCCATTTTGATGGGGAACATAGACAACAGGTGGAAAGAAACACGTCCAATGTTTCTACTCTGGCTGGGAATCGAACCTAGGCCCTCCCCGTGTGAAGCGAGAGCGTTAACCACCAGGCCTTTATGTTGTGAAGATTTTGGATAGTACATGTACGTAATGTATTGGAGCACTACATCATTGTGTGTATACAAGGTGAATGAAAGGGTAGAATCTTAAAGTTTTTATGTGTGTTAGAATGACTGTTCGTTATTGTGAGAGTGCCTTCAAAGATGTTATAGAAAGCACATACTAAATGGTGTTACTAAGGTATGCCATATGACTGTTTCGACTATGCTGTGATACAAAGTCCGGGGTTTCCCTTCTTGTAGGAAGCATTCTGTAAGACAGAATTTCCGTATACCTGAAGGTTCGAAGTTTAAATAGCTGTAATGAGTAACGTGTAATGAGTAACGAGATTGTATTTTGGCACATAAGGCCTAACATATAATGTTTCAGCGGCCTGGTTAAGATTATATAGTACATGTCGGGTGACACTGTATGTGTAGGGTAGTGTTATATATTTTAAGTACACACTGTTGGGTTCCCTTTGCTATTTTAATGTTTAAAGTCACATGTAAGAGTATATGTAAGGTAATATAAAAATGTATATTGATTTTGTGTAAATACACAATTTTAGATGACTTTGTTGGAGCAGGTATGCATATGAGTTCAAGTAGCGGTGTATGTTGTGTTTTAATACTGCTATAGGGTATATAGTGTATGAAGAAGTCTTGGGTGGATTGCACTCGTGTTGAGATATAGAGTATATTATCCTTGTATGCTAGGCAAAGTTTTCATAATTGTTACTTAGAGTAAGGAGTATCCTGCGCTCTTATAGTATGTCATTGTTTTGTTCATATTTGATGAGGGAAGAGGGTACCTTTTACTTCCAGAGCACATATGTAAGACTTTATAAATGTACCTTTGGTGAGGGGTGGATGTATAGGTTTTAATGGTATGTGGTGAGGTTTTTACCTTTAAGAATTGTTTTGTATATAAAACTTGGCATAAGATGTTTAATTGTGCTGAAGTAGATTCTCTGGATATGTTGTTGGTACACCTGTGTGAAGTTTCTTTTTTTTTTTTGATGGTGTATACGTATGTTGTACTTTAATTTTGTTGTTACATGTTGATTGGTTTCGTGACATGTTTGCTTACATGTATAATGTATACTGTATTTTAAATAAAATATAAAAAAAAAAATTGTAGGAAATC
This sequence comes from Cherax quadricarinatus, assembly GCF_038502225.1. Classification (NCBI taxonomy): domain Eukaryota; kingdom Metazoa; phylum Arthropoda; class Malacostraca; order Decapoda; family Parastacidae; genus Cherax; species Cherax quadricarinatus. Next base: position 4,372 of record NW_027196992.1, on the reverse strand, counting down.
AAACTAAAATATTTACTTAATCTAAAAGTCTGCATGGACTGCATCAAGTACGTGTATATAGGAAACAATGGGAAGTGTTAAAGAATAAAACACAAAATGTCTTGAATCATCCTTAATCACCATTACAAACAATGTTAAATATAATAAAGGTAGTTTAGTCGTCTCTGAAGTATTAACAAGAATTGTAATCAAAATATTGAACCTCACCATCACATAACCAAAAGTTACATCCATTACCACCACTAGTTCTACTACTACTATTATTACTAATACTATTGCTACTATTACTATTGCTGCTACTATTAATTTTACTACTTCTGCTACTATTACTGTTACTACAACTACTCTTACTACTACTTCTAGTACCACTACTACCACTGAAACTATTACTGATTCTCCTGCTACTTTTACTACTGCTATTACTACTACTATTACTACTGCTATTACTACTACTACTGCTACTGCTCTTCCTCCTCCTCTTCCTCCTCCTCCTCCTCCTCCTACTACTGCTACTACTACTGCTACTACTACTACTACTACTACTACTACTACTACTATTGCTGCTGCTTCTGCTACTACTACTACTACTACTGCTCCTACTACCAGTTAAAGTTCTTCAGTGTTAATGAACATTGATGTCATATTATTACCTACAAGAATCCACTGTCACTGTATTGTTTGTAACAACTTTACAAAGTTGTGAAGAGCGAAACGTTGCTACAGTAAAATGTCACGTTAGCTGAGCATATGTCTTTTTACCTAACATACTAATTGTGGGTTGTGCCTCTCTTACTACTGTAGGCCAAGCGGATGCCTACCTTATTTCTGAACATCTTAATAATGGTCACTTTCTGGCAACCAGAAATACACAAAAGACAGGATTCTTGCTTCCTGGTAGCAGCTTCGATCATTTATGTTCAATTAGTGTTAAGTTTCAGTAAATACTTTTAGCCTAAAATTACCCAATAAAATTCAATATTATTATTTATTTTTATCATAGGAGAGATTCCCCCAGTTATGTTTCACCACCAGTTTCATTGATAAAATTGGCATTTTTAAACTGACGAAACCTAAACTTCAAGGAGAAGCTGTCACTTGCTCTCTGGCTTTTGTCTTGTATAGTCACAATCTTAGTCCCCCTGCGATCCCCGTTGGGAAGGGGAACCTCTACCTTTTCGTCTTCATCCTTGGATCAAGATGAATTCTCCAAACAGAGTCAAGATCAAACCTTCTAGTGGGACGGTGAATGACTCTACTGTACTTGCCTTTACCACTGCCGTTGATAATGGCCTTACTGTCAACATCAACGCAATTCTGACACTGAAAGACGCCTTTGTTGTAGTTTACGACGACGATGTCGAAGCAGGAAAACTAATTACCTCATCTGCTATGACTACACTCTCAGACCGTGGCTTTCATGTCATGTCATCTACAGTAAATCGTGCCAAACAATCCGTCTTTTGGAAAAGGCTTGATAAACTGATCACCTTTCAACCTCTCGATCACCTGAAGACTTCTATTGAAGATCAAAACCCCTGACCAAAGGTGGACCACATCTCTAAGATACAGCATTATCCATGTTGAAAATCACATTCGTGGATGTGACTATGGCTGCCCAAGCTCTAGCTGACGGTTTGGCCATTCACTACTATTTTATCAACTCCCATCACATTGAAGCTGAACATCATCATCATGTCACTCAATGTTGGAGTTTCTACTCCTCTCTACATACCACAAAAGACTGCCCCATTAAGGATATTAAGTTCTGCTCTATCTGTGCGACTGAAGGCCAAGACTACAGGACCTGCACCTCCACTACTCCACCTAAGTGTTTAAATTGCAAGAATGACCATTATACTCTCCAGCCCGATGCCCCACACGTCGTGAAGTTCTGAAGAAGTCCCAGGAAGCTGAACAGAAATTACCTTCCAAGTCTCTAACCTATGCTGTTATCGCCAAACTTCAGGCAGACACCACAAAAATTCTCAAAGCCACTATACCCTCCACCACCACCGTCACTCCTCCAGCTTGTGAACCAGCTAAAATTCATTCCTATCTGTTGTACGCTAACATGCATCATATGGCGAAGCCTGGCTCCTTTAACACTGTTATAAACGAGCTATTTGAACTAAACAAGATGCCCAAGTTTGCCTTCCCAGCCTCTCCACCATCTGCCGACATTATCAAGTTTAAGAAGGATTTAGTCAATGTCTTCACACCAGCACGTCCTTCCCAAGCAGCTCCACTACCACCGCCGCCACATCCTACCCAAAGTGATGTCACTCCAACTCCAGCCAATGAGGTGCCTACGTTGCATCCACTCATCTCCGGGACTAACCAATCAGCACCCTCCTTGCCACCAGCTGCTTCTGCTTCAACTGAACTGGACCAATCAGAAATCTCTCCCAAACCGCCACAACCTCCTGCCAAGATGGCAAAAACTACACCAACCTATCCACCTCAAGGCAGGTGAAATTGCTGACCTACAAAATGTACAGAGAACCTTCACGGCGTGCATAACAGAGATAAATCACCTAAATTACTGGGAACGCTTGAAGTTCCTGAACCTGTACTCCCTGGAATGCAGGCGGGAGAGATACTTGATTATATACACCTGGAAAATCCTAGAGAAACTAGTACCAAACTTGCACACGAAAATCACTGCCTACGAAAGTAAAAGACTCGGCAGAGGATGCAACATCTCCCCAGTGAAAAGCAGGGGCGTCACTAGCACGTTAATTAATTTGCCATTTTTTTATCTTTCTAATATTAATGAATTTTTTTCTTGTGAATTAAGCAGCATTTGAAACTTACACAATGTGTCTCTTTTCACTTTTTTCCTTATAGTTCCAAAGAAAAAAAATAAAATTGTTATATTTTATAGGTCTGACAAGATTGATCTTTCAACAAATTTGGTAAGATGTACAAAGTTGTAGTTGACATCAGACGAAAGATAAAGAGCGAGATAATCATCGGACAGAACGAAATGACCGAAACATCAAGAGATTGCATTATACAAATGTTGAAATTTTATTTTTTTTTTTTTGAGGAAAAGAAATCATAAAAACAAAAGGATAATACATATCACAAATCCTCTCTCCAGTATTATAGAACAATCATTCATCAATAACGTGTGAAAAATATCATGATGTTCCTATAAAAACTTTTTGCAAAAAGAGGAAAATAAAAACAATAACTTATTCCTGAGTTATTCACATATATAGTTTGTGTGAAACTCTGAGGTGACGGCGCACCACCTGTCACTGACCATCATAACTCTACTGTGATCAGTGACTCATAAGTCACTGAGGTACTGGTGGTGTGTGCAGTGATCACTAGTGACTCATAAGTCACTGAGGTACAGGTGGTGTGCACAGTGATCACTAGTGACTCATAAGTCACTGAGGAACTGGTGGTGTGCACAGTGATCACTAGTGACTCATAATAACTGATGTACTGGTTGTGTGCACAGTAATCGCTAGTGACTCATAAGTCACTGAGGTACTGGTGTGCACAGTGAACACTAGTGACTCATAAGTCACTGAGGTACTGGTGTGCACAGTGAACAGTAGTGACTCATAAGTCACTGAAGTACTGGTGGTGTGCACAGTGATCACTAGTGACTCATAAGTAACTTAGGTACTGGTGGTGTGCAAAGTGGTCACTAGCGACTCATAAGTCACTGAGGTACTGGTGGTGTGCACAGTGATCACTAGTGACACATAAGTCACTGAGGTACTGGTGGTGTGCGCAGTTATCACCAGTGACTCATAAGTCACTGAGGTACTGGTGGTGTGTACAGTGATCACTAGTGACTCATTAGTCACTGAGGTACTGGTGGTGTGCACAGTGATCACTAGTGACTCATAAGTCACTGAGGTACTGGTGGTGTGCAGAGTGATCACTAGTGACTCATTAGTCACTGAGGTACTGGTGGTGAGCAGAGTGATCACTAGAGACTCATGAGCCTCTGAGGTACTGGTGGTGTGTACAGTGATCACCAGAGACTCATAAATCACTGAGGTACTGGTGGTGTGAACAGTGATCACTAGTGACTCATAAGTCACTGAGGTACTGGTGGTGTGCACAGTGATCACTAGTGACTCATAACTCACTGAGGTACTGGTAGTGTGCACAGTGATCACTAGTGACTCATTAGTCACTGAGGTACTGGTGGTGTGCACAGTGATCACTAGTGACTCATGAGTCACTGAGGTACTGGTGGTGTGAACAGTGATCACTAGTGACTCATAAGTCACTGAGGTACTAGTGGTGTGCACAGTGATCACTAGTGACTCACAAATCACTGAGGTACTGGTGGTGTGCACAGTGATCACTAGTGACTCATAACTCACTGAGGTACTGGTGGTGT